>NC_088400.1:21173210-21418210 GCF_034236695.1 Oncorhynchus nerka
TGCTGGCAGTGTCCTCTCCTTCGCTGAAGACCTCATCGCTCTCTGCTGAGGAGCAGTTGAATGAGGAAGCGGAGGAAGAGACGGAGGAATGCATGAGCATCCTGGAGAGGATGGGATGGGGTGAAGGAGACCAGTGGGTTTCACTACAGCTCCCCTCAGAGCTAAGGCTGCTGGCACCTTCCTTCTCTCCATCCTTCTCTCTATCCCTGACACTTTCCCCTTCCGTATTTCTATCCCCTGATCGTTCTCCTTCCATCTCTCTATCCCCTATGTCCCCTCTGTCTATCTCTCTATCCCCTATGTCCCCTCTGTCTGTCTCTCTATCCCCTATGTCCTCTCTGTCTGTCTCTCTATCCCCTATGTCCCCTCTGTCTGTCATTCTGTCCCCTATCCTCTCAAGCTTGGTCTCTTTATCACGTGTCTGCTCTGTACTCTTCCTCTCCTCACTCCTCTCATTCAGCACACCTCCATCTTGCATCCCCTCTTCCTCTTCCATCTTTCTCATCCTCCCTGACCTGCTCCATCTCTCTCTTTTCTCCATCTTTTCCCATCCCTCTGTCTTTGCTGCTGGCATGCTCTCTCCCGACCTCTCCCTTTTACTCAGTCTCCATCTCTCATTTGCGCTCCTTCTGGTCATCCTTGAATCCTTTACTCTCTCACTCTCTGACCCCTCCTCTACATGTTCTTCTCCCCTCTCCCGCACTCCACTGTCATATCTTTGAATATCAAACAAAAGGCCTTGAGTCAAATGCATTTCAGAGCCTGGTTCTGGTTCTGTGTCACCCATTTGCCTGGGTCCTCCATCGTGGTCTTGTAGTTCCAGACTGTTAGATGGTGAGTCCGGGCTAGAGAGAAGTTTGGTTTGGGGGTTCACCCCACTAAACACACTGGGTGTCCTGTCAGCAGTGGGCAGATGTTGGTCAACATCCTTCAAGAGTCCAATAAATCCATCCTCATTGTCATTATCATGTTCTCCGTTCCCCAACTCTCCTTCTACCGTCTCCTTTTCTTTCTCTACATCCTTCATTTCCTCCAGAGCTGGGGGTGTTGTGTTGTCCATCATTCCCAGGTGAAAGGGTGATATTCCAGGGGATGTAGTTATCCTGATAACGTCACTCCAATGTTAGTAGACCTAGTCCTCTTTGTGAGTCTCCTGAGTATAGATGATATGTTCCATATGTGAAAAAATCTTTACAAAATCATATACAGCACAAAACACAATGAAGGAATTTGAATGGTTAAGAATAGAATTGTTTCACCAACAATAAGATACATGAATAAGCTATAGACATAACAAATTGGTTTTTTAAACACGTACAGGACTGACAATGCAATGTCTATTTAGGTGTTGCAATAAGGATGCTGAAATACATATATTAAAAGGTGCTAGCAGTAGCCTACCTTGTGCATCCAACAGCATCTCCTTGATAAATCTGCGGAACCCTTTATGGACCCTAGGGGATCATTTTGTCTATAGAAATGACACATGTACAGTCGGAGGACTGTAGTAGAATAGGATAGGCTCTAGCTCTGTCTCCCTGCGTTATCCCTGACGTGGCAGTATTTTGCATGCTGTGACGCAACAAAGTTTTCAAAACACTGTGGTGAGTGAGTGTGACTGGCAGTATGGCAGTGAACTGCAGGTTGACAGGAGTCTCTCTTGTTTGTGTGTTACTTAGGAAATGCATCTGTGTCATCTGAATGGGGTGCTCTGTCTAGTATCCAAATACATAGGGGTTTTACTAACAGGCCTATGCTACTATAGGACATTTTACAACATCTTAGGTGGCTTAATAATTACATCAAATCAAAAGGTATACGCAGACATTTTACAACATCTTAGGGGCTTAATAATGACATCAAATCAAAAGGTATACGCAGACATTTTTGGACAGATTGTGCTGTGAGCATGTTTTTGAGTGACATAATGACAGAATGTGAAATGTAGGATGTAAATGCATAAATGCTATACAAACACCAATAAAAACATTTGTAATATTTATTAAATGAAATGATGAGGAGAACATGGGAGACATAGGAATGTTTGTCTGTAACATGCAAATATAAAGGCCAGCTCTAGCCTTTTAAGGGCCCTCCATCTCGCGGCAAAACATTTATTGGCCCGCCTCTTGATGCTGTTTTAAAGTTAATTAGAGATATTTCTGTTTTAAAGCACGTTTTCAGCAATTCCACACATTTCGCAATGGGGCGGAGAGAAAAAGTAGCAATTTTATAAAGAATGTCATGTCATTAGCGGCTGGGGCCCTAAACAACCTTTTATGTCTCCTATACCTGGAACCGGCCCTGCAAATATATGAACTTGAGGAAGGCACTTTGTTTGTGTTGTCATCCACCCTGGATGTTTCATAATACTGAGATAATCTGATTTAACCCTTACTCCATTTGTGCAATACTGTAGGCTACTGTAAAATGGTCATCTTAGGTGGAGGCCTAAGGTGAAATATTTCAACATTGTCTGGTTTTTGCATGAATTATCACACAACTTTAAATAAGTGAAATAAAAGAAGACACAAAAAGTAATACATTCACACAGATTTAAATATATAAGCAGGTGTTTAAATGTAACAAATCTTCCTATTGTTTTACAGTAACAAAATACATGAGGGCCGCCCCTAAAGATAATACTTTGGCGCCACCTATTGGTCATTACTCCACTGGAGCTCTCCATCAGGATATCACACAGGTTGAAGTCCCAGTCAGTGTGCTGGGGATACTGTCTGGCTGCTTTGCTGTCTCAGATTACCGTTCCATCTCAGATTACCGTTCCATATTACCGTTCCATCTCAGATTACCGTTCCATATTACCGTTCCATCTCAGATTACCATTCCATATTACCGTTCCATCTCAGATTACCGTTCCATATTACCGCTCCATCTCAGATTACCGTTCCATCTCAGATTACCGTTCCATATTACCGTTCCATCTCAGATTACCATTCCATATTACCCTTCCATCTCAGATTACCGTTCCATATTACCGTTCCATCTCAGATTACCATTCCATATTACCGTTCCATCTCAGATTACCGTTCCATATTACTGCTCCATCTCAGATTACCGTTCCATCTCAGATTACCGTTCCATATTACCGTTCCATCTCAGATTACCATTCCATATTACCCTTCCATCTCAGATTACCGTTCCATATTACCGTTCCATATTACCGTTCCATCTCAGATTACCGTTCCATATTACTGCTCCATCTCAGATTACTGTTCCATATTACCGTTCCATCTCAGATTACCATTCCATATTACCGTTCCATCTCAGATTACCGTTCCATATTACCGTTCCATCTCAGATTACCGTTCCATATTACCGTTCCATCTCAGATTACCATTCAATATTACCGTTCCATCTCAGATTACCATTCCATATTACCGTTCCATCTCAGATTACCGTTCCATATTACCGTTCCATCTCAGATTACCGTTCCATCTCAGATTACCGTTCCATATTACCGTTCCATCTCAGATTACCGTTCCATATTTCCGTTCCATCTCAGATTACCGTTCCATATTACCGTTCCATCTCAGATTACCGTTCCATATTACCGTTCCATCTCAGATTACCATTCCATATTACCGTTCCATCTCAGATTACCATTCCATATTACCGTTCCATCTCAGATTACCGTTCCATATTACCGTTCCATCTCAGATTACCGTTCCATATTACCGTTCCATCTCAGATTACCGTTCCATATTTCCGTTCCATCTCAGATTACCGTTCCATATTACCGTTCCATCTCAGATTACTGTTCCAGATTGCCGTTCCATCTCAGATTACCTTTCCAACTCTGGGTCAAGAGACATGCCCATATTCCCCACCCCTTCCTCAGCAAATATTTATTCTTTGTCTATCTCAATATTTATTCTTTGTCTATCTCAATATTTATTCTTCGTCTATCTCAATACGTCTATCTCAATATTTATTCTTTGTCTATCTCAATATTTATTCTTCGTCTATCTCAATACGTCTATCTCAATATTTATTCTTCGTCTATCTCAATATTTATTCTTCGTCTATCTCAATACGTCTATCTCAATATTTATTCTTCGTCTATCTCAATATTTATTCTTCGTCTATCTCAATATTTATTCTTCGTCTATCTCAATACGTCTATCTCAATATTTATTCTTTGTCTATCTCAATATTTATTCTTTGTCTATCTCAATATTTATTCTTCGTCTATCTCAATATTTATTCTTCGTTATCTCATCTCAATATTTATTCTTCGTCTATCTCAATATTTATTCTTTGTCTATCTCAATATTTATTCTTCGTCTATCTCAATATTTATTCTTCGTTCCATCTCTATCTCAATATTTATTCTTCGTCTATCCATATTTCTCAATACGTTATCTCAATATTTATTCTTCATCTCAATATTTATTCTTCGTCTATCTCAATACGTCTATCTCAATATTTATTCTTCGTTATCTCAATACGTCTATCTCAATATTTATTCTTCGTCTATCTCAATATTTATTCTTCGTCTATCTCAATACGTCTATCTCAATATTTATTCTTCGTCTATCTCAATACGTCTATCTCAATATTTATTCTTCGTCTATCTCAATATTTATTCTTCGTCTATCTCAATACGTCTATCTCAATATTTATTCTTCGTCTATCTCAATTTTATTCTTTCCAACTCTCTCAATATTTATTCTTCGTCATCTCAATATTTATTCTTCGTCTATCTCAATGCTATCTCAATATTTATTCTTCGTCTATCTCCGTCTTCTCAATAGCAAATATTTATTCTTTGTCTATCTCAATATTTATTCTTCGTCTATCTCAATATTTATTCTTCGTCTATCTCAATATTTATTCTTCGTCTATCTCACTCTGAAACGTTCTGATGTCCATCTCCCCCTCATGCCATGAGAATGGACTCTTCCTCCTGGCTCAGATGGGTTGCTGTAATCTGATGTGGCTCCAGTAGTGTATCTGATGAAGAATTTCAGATGCACTACTCGATTTCTGAGTGAAAAGCACACCCAAACACAACATCATGATATAGGAAACACACAACATATGATACATCTCACACAGGTGTGTGTACAAGTGCGTACTTACCTGTAGTCAGTGGTGGAAAAGTACCCAATTGTCAAACTTGAGTAAAAGTCAAGATACCTTAATAGAAAATGAAAAAGTCACCCAGTAAAATCCTACTTGAGTAAAAGTATTTGGTTTTAAATATACTTAAGTATCAAAAGTAAAAGTAGAAATGATTTCTAAATCCTTATATTTAAGCAAACCAGACGGCACCATCTTCTAGTTTTTTAAATTTACGCATAGCCAGGGTTACGCTCCAACACTCAGACATAATTTACAAACAAAGCTTGCATTTAGTGAGATCAGAGGCAGTAGATATGACCAGGGTTGTTCTCTTGATACATGTGTGAATTAGACCATTTCCCTGTCCTGCTAAGCGTTCATAATGCAACCAGTACTTTTGGGTGTCAGGGAAAATGTATGTCCTCGCTCTCGTCCATCCCAGCTAGCCTTTGATGAAGACGAATCTCTCACCTCATACACATGCGCCCAAACAAACACACACACACATGAACACACAGAATATAGAGTACCAGTCAAAAGTTTGGACACGCCTACTCATTCAAGGGTTTTTCTTTCTTTTTACTATTTTCTACATCGTAGAATAATAGTGAAGACATCAAAACTATGAAATAACACATATGGAATCATGTAGTAAACAAAAAAAGTGTTAAACAAATCAAAATATATTTTATATTCTTCAAAGTAGCCGTCCTTTGCCTTGATGACAGCTTTGCACACTCTTGGCATTCAAATCAAATCAAAGTTGATTTGTTACGTACACCGAATACAACAGGTGTGCTTACTTACAGGCCTTAACCAACAGTGTGATTAAGTAAAAATAGGTATTAGGTGAACAATAGATAAGTAAAGAAATAAAAACAACAGTAAAAAGACAGTGAAAAATAACAGTAGTGAGGCTATATACAGTAGAGAGGCTATATACGGTAGCGAGGCTATATACCGTAGGGAGGCTATAAAAGTAGCAAGGCTACATACAGAAACCGGTTAGTCAGGCTGATTGAGGTAGTATGTACATGTAGATATGGTTAAAGTGACTATGCATATATGATGAACAGAGAGTAGCGGTAGCATAAAAGAGGGGTTGGCGGGTGGTGGGTGGGACACAATGCAGATAGTCCGGGTAGCCAATGTGCATGTTGGAAATGCCATTTCATATAAAACAACATTTTAATGGTGGCAGTTATACATGTTTAATTTGATTTAAGATCTAGAACACACCATTCAAAACCTCAAAAAACAATGATACATGCCTCAAGATCTTAAAGCACCTTTTAGAACAATTTGGGGATTCAAAGCATTAGGCAGAAAGGTTGGAAACACTGCTTGACATGAAACAAATGATTGTTCACTGGCTGTAGCCTATTGATTCAGACTCATGAGACAGGTGTGTACTCACTCAAGATTTTGCCCTTAATAATGCTCTATATTGCTTAATGAGAGAGCAAATTTCCTCCCAGACTGCGCCATCAAGCATCATATGCCGTTTAGTCACTGACTGGATGAGGCTCAGGGAGAAGCCCAAGCACATTTTCTGGTTGGTACCATACAATGTCCTTTGTCATTGGCCAAAATAATCGATTGGGTCCCATACTACTCATCGTCTTGACTAGAGCACAGCTTTCTGCATCTTGTATAATACCAGGGTAAGGGTCTTCCTCATGTTTCACAACACACCACTTTCCAATCAGTCCCTCATTTACGTCTGCAATGGACTGTATTGTGCAAGGAGAGGGCTGTGGTGCTGTGCAGGTTGAAGTGTAAGGTTGTGCTTTGTCTGCCTGTCTGTTGAATTATCATGGTATGTGGGCCAAAACAATCACATATCATTCTGTAGCTGGAAGACGTTAGGTGAGTGTGGTGGTGTTTTCCTTGACAGGTATCACTTCATAACCACTTTTCTGGATAGTTGATCTTCCGTTTCTTTGGTTTATTTTCCATTGTCTCCTTTTTATTCCTTTGGGAAAGTTGTGAGATGGGTTTCAGTTCACCACTTTCTTTTCTCTTAAGGTATTTGTTTCTTAAGATACTCCTGGTATTTTATAGGGTCTTGTTTGATTTTATTTATATATGTCCTTGTCCTCTCCTTTGGTTTATTTAGGGGGCGTCTTACAGAAAATAAAATAAATAATTAAAGTCAGCAACAACCATAGTAAATCACACGAATAGACATCAAAATCACTCAGTCATCCTAACATTATACAACATGTAATGGTCTTATTCAGCAAATAAGTGTTCAGTTTCAACTTAACCATGATCATAACTGTAATTTGTGTGTCTTTTCAGGTATTAAGGTAAGTAAAAATTGATAAAATAATAAATTGTGTCATTACCACCACATTCTGTCCTTACCATCACATTCTGTCCTTACCATCACATTCTGTCCTTACCACCACATTCTGTCCTTACCATCACATTCTGTCCTTACCACCACATTCTGTCCTTACCATCACATTCTGTCCTTACCATCACATTCTGTCCTTACCACCACATTCTGTCCTTACCATCACATTCTGTCCTTACCACCACATTCTGTCCTTACCATCACATTCTGTCCTTACCGCCACATTCTGTCCTTACCATCACATTCTGTCCTTACCATCACATTCTGTCCTTACCACCACATTCTGTCCTTACCATCACATTCTGTCCTTACCACCACATTCTGTCCTTACCATCACATTCTGTCCTTACCACCACATTCTGTCCTTACCATCACATTCTGTCCTTACCATCACATTCTGTCATTACCACCACATTCTGTCCTTACCACCACATTCTGTCCTTACCATCACATTCTGTCCTTACCATCACATTCTGTCCTTACCATCACATTCTGTCATTACCACCACATTCTGTCCTTACCACCACATTCTGTCCTTACCACCACATTCTGTCCTTACCATCACAGTTCATTATGTGGTGGGAATGAAATTCTTACAGTATTTGGTCATAAATAGCAGGGATTCTAGCATGCGAACTCCAGTTGAGCAGCTAGCATACAATGCATACTAAATGCACATTGTTAAAAGATCATTTGAAGAATCTAACATCATTTGATGAAATGATAACCTAACAAGGGGTAATGACGTACAATAAAAATATTATGATAAGTCATATTTATCTTTCTTTTTCTATCATTTCCTAGCATCAACATTTGAATCTCGCTCCATGACATCCATGTTCTCCACTGTCACTATTCATGTCATTTGCTTGTTGTGGTGGTAATGACACAATACAAGAGAGGACTGTATTTTGTGTAAAAAAAAGTAACAAATGGCTTATGCACATCTAATATGTATGTCGTTTTCATTTATTTGACTCTTTTTTAAACAGGCGCGTTACATATTTTGTAATTATCAAGACTTTTGTAAGTGTAATACAAAGCAGAATGTCAAAAGTCTGTGTGTGAGACAGGACAAACAGTGAAATCCAGATATGAAATGCTTTAAATATATATATATATATATCAAATCAAATTTTATTTGTCACATACACATGGTTAACAGATGTTAATGCGAGTGTAGCGAAATGCTTGTGCTTCTAGTTCCGACAATGCAGTAATAACCAACGAGTAATCTAACCTAACAATTCCACAACTACTACCTTATACACACAAGTGTAAAGGGATAAAGACTATGTACATAAAGATATATGAATGAGTGATGGTACAGAACGGCATAGGCAAGATGCAGTAGATGGTATCGAGTACAGTATATACATATGAGATGAGTAATGTAGGGTATATAAGTGGCTAGTGACATGTATTACATAAAGATGTCAAGATGCAGTAGATGATATAGAGTACAGTATATACATATACATATGAGATGAGTAATGTAGGGTATGTAAACATTATATTAAGTAACATTGTTTAAAGTGGCTAGTGATACATTTTTTACATCAATTTCCATCATTTCCCAATATTAAAGTGGCTGGAGTTGAGTCAGTATGTTGGCAGCAGCTGTAGAAGTTTGTGAGTACTTTTGGTGACAAGCCGAATTTCTTCAGCCTCCTGAGGTTGAAGAGACGCTGCTGTGTCTTCTTCACCACGCTGTCTGTGCGGGTGGACCAATTCAGTTTGTCCGTGATGTGTATGCCGAGGAACTTTAAACCTACTACCCTCTCCACTACTGTCCCGTCGATGTGGATAGGGGGGTGCTCCCTCTGCTGTTTCCTGAAGTCCACAATCATCTCCTTTGTTTTGTTTGAGGTTATTTTCCTGACACCACACTCCGAGGGCCCTCACCTCCTCCCTGTAGGCCGTCTCGTCGTTGTTGGTAATCAATCCTACCACTGTAGTGTCGTCCGCAAATTTGATGATTGAGTTGGAGGCGTGCATGGCCACGCAGTCGTGGGTGAACAGGGAGTACAGGAGAGGGCTCAGAACGCACCCTTGTGGGGCCTCAGTGTTGAGGGTGGATATGTTGTTACCTACCCTCACCACCTGGGGGCGGCCCGTAAGAAAGTCCAGTACCCAGTTGCAAAGGGCGGGGTCAAGACCCAGGGTCTCGAGCTTGATGACGAGTTTGGAGGGTACAATGGTGTTAAATGTTGAGCTGTAGTCGATGAACAGCATTCTCACATAGGTATTCCTCTTGTCCAGATGGGTTAGGGCAGTGTACAGTGTGGTTGCGATTGCGTCGTCTGGGGACCTATTGGGGCGGTAAGCAAATTGGAGTGGGTCTAGGGTGTCAGGTAGGGTGGAGGTGATATGGTCCTTGACTAGTCTCTCAAAGCACTTCATGATGACGAAAGTGAGTGCTACGGGGTGGTAGTCGTTTAGCTCAGTTACCTTAGCTTTCCTGGGAACAGGAACAATGGTGGCCCTCTTGAAGCATGTGGGAACAGCAGACTGGGATAAGGATTGATTGAATATGTCTGTAAACACACCAGCAAGCTGGCCTGCGCATGCTCAGGGGACGCGGCTGGGGATGCCGTCTGGGACTGCAGCCTTGCGAGGGTTAACACGTTTAAATGTTTTACTCACGTATATACAGTGGGGCAAAAAAGTATTTAGTTAGCCACCAATTGTGCAAGTTCTCCCACTTAAAAAGATGAGAGAGGCCTGTAATTTTCATCATAGGTACACTTCAACTATGACAGATAAAATGAGAAAAGAAATCCAGAAAATCACATTGTATGATTTTTAATTTATTTATTTTCAAATGATGGTGGAAAATAAGTATTTGGTCAATAACAAGTTATTTCTCCTTTATCTGCATAAGGAATAGTTCATCACAGACTTCAGAGGTGTTGAGTAATATTTTGGATGTTGAAATATTTCAAAATTTGGCACCAAGTCTGAGCCAGTCTCTTCACAATAGGATATTACACAATTTCTTGTCTCTGGAATGGATGTTAATTCAAATATTATATTTATTAATATCTTATTATAAAAATAAAAAAAATGTAACCCTTAGTTTACCAGGTAAATTGACTGAGAACACGTTCTCATTTACAGCAACGACCTGGGGAATAGTTACAGGGGAGAGGAGGGGGGATGAATGAGCCAATTGCAAACTGGGGATGATTAGGTGACAGTGATGGTTTGAGGGCCAGAATGAGAATTTAGCCAGGACACCAGGGTTAACATGCCTACTCTTACAATAAGTGCCATGGAATATTTAGTGACCCCAGAGAGTCAGGACACCCGTTTAACGTCCCATCCGAGACTGCAATCTACACTGCCCTGGGGCATTGGGAGCTTCCTACTGGCTCTCCAACACCACTTCCAGCAGCATCTGGTCTCCCATCCAGGGACTGACCAGAACCAACCCTATTTAGCTTCAGAAGCAAGGCAGCAGTAGGATGCAGAGGGTGGTAATATGCATATTTCCAGTCCCTGTAGCTCCGCGCACCATTGTTCCGTCGTTGTTTCAGACAACAATGGCCGTGTTTCAGAGCATCAAAACGATTGCAGGCTACTGCCGACTGACTGATCTACAAATCACCCGTCAATGATTACTAACTATTGTAGATCGGTCTGTCAGTCAGAATTTACCCATGATACATTGCGGGTTTGATCCTCTCGAACACGGCCATTGTAACCATTGTGTAACCATTTCTATTTGGGGGCGGTCTTCTGATTTGTTGTGGCATTGATAGGTAACTGGGAAAACAAAAATCCCATTTTATAATCTCACCGTCCACCCTCGGTTGGAGTTTTTACTGCTCTACAAACAGACGGGTCAACATGGACGTCGGATTTCGCCACCCTGTTCTTCTTTGCCTAATCCTAGCGGTTTTGGGCTCGGTTCTGGCCGATTTGGATGGCCCTTTGATGGGGGCACCCGGGTCTGCAGTCCGTTTGTCGGAAAATGACCCAGGTCTAAAGAAGGCACTGAAGTTTGCAGAAGAGCGCTATAACATGGGGTCCAATGCGATGCACGTTCGCAGAGTTAGCAAGATCCTCTCTGCCAGTAAACAGGTAGACTACAGTCTTGTGAAAATGAATATTTGTTTATTGTAATCTCATAACTTGTGCTATGTAAATAATTACATGTTATTAGCCTACAATTAAGTTTATGTCCATTGTGATTGTAGGCCATAATATGTGGCGAATAGGCCATCACAGATTTCAGTTCGTTAGATAATACCGCCGCCTACGTCAGAGCGCACCAACCTGTGCTAGTGCATCAGAACTGCATGACATCTGTGTAACTCAGCTTAATTTGTTCTACTGCAGCCCAACCAAGCACTCCTAATATTTAACAATGCTTTCAGTGAAGTTTTCCAAATGGTTAGCTAAGCCTATTCATACTGCCTAATGACCAGTGGCGACCCGTCATTCATGGCGGGTGGCTTTGTTGGCATGCATTCTACCCACCCACCAAGATTTACATGCTAAAATCACCACTGCTACTGACTATAGCCTGTAAGGCCTCTCTATATCCACATGACATTTTATGTCCACAGGAATAATGCCAGTGTCCTATGACTCCTATCCACTGGCGATTTTAGCATGTAAATCTTGGCATGGCAAAAATAAATAAATGTGGGATGCATGCCAGCAAAGCCACAACACTAAACAATACATTCATTGTACTATAATGGTGACAAACAGTGCCCACAAACAGGCTATCAGCTCAGTCTTGTCTGGCAGCGAAACAATTCATTCAGCCTCTTTTACGGACTTTAAAAAAACATGGTTGACTTGCTTAAACAAATGTGCTTTCTACAGATAATTGAGATGTACAAACAATGGCATAAGGGGATAACAAGCAGATAAGAGGCAATTCGTAATTTCAATTAAGTCATTAATGAGCGAGCTAGGACGGACGTAGTCAATATAAATATTTGATCGGCACTTTTGAAATGTACAGCGACAGAATTCAGAACATGGGCCGTTCTTAGTGTTCTGCCTGTACACCAAGTCAGAACCGTAGGATAAATAAAGGGGGCATATAAGCAGACAATAAAAGGTCTTACAATATTCAATGATTACATTTCTCTAAAACAGGTTATAGGCTACATGTGCACCACCAATTCAGAACAGTACATGAAATTAAGAGGAAAAAATAGACCAAATTATTAGGGTGAGGCACATGGGCTACTAGCAGCTTAATACACAACATAGACTTAGTATTACTTTCTTAGCTACAGTATACATATCTCTCTGGCACATTACATCATTTATGCAGCAGCATACAAGACATTTTTGGACTCCCCTAGTTGTGGCGTGTTGGTCCTTTTGTGGGCAAATTTAGTCTGGCATTCTCTGCATTCTCTGGGGGGGCATTCTCTGTCAGTGATCTTCAGGTCGTAGCTCTAGAAAGAGGCCAGAGTTCCCGATTTACAATTCAGAGTTGGATGAAAGTTCAAAACATATTTTCCCAGTCGTACTCGTTTTTCCCAATTCCCAGTTGTCTTGAACTCACTAAAGTCAGATTTTGCAGTTCCGAGTTAAGTTGTTTTGAGCATGGCATGGTTCATTGACAGCATGGCCAATGTTGAAAATGTATCATTTTAAACTAAGAAAAGACTTGGGACATCACAGCTACTCCACTGAACAGCAGGCTAATGATTGCATTGCAATGCTTGCAGTTAGCCAGTGATTCCTTCCAAACCACTCATTGTTGATTTCAAACTTGTTGTGTAATATTTATGGCCGATGAGCACCGATACGTTTTATCTATAATTTCTCTTTATTATTTATCTTCATATGACAAGGATTAAAAAGTATTTGCCAGTAGATTGTCGACTTGATTCATGATGATGACTGCTAGCTAAGATTGTGAAAGTATGATGATCAGTCCAATCAAAGCTACTGTAGCTATAACGTGATTTTATTTTATCTGACCAATGACCTTGAGCCTTCTTGGATGGGCACTTCTAATGTATGGCAGCATCCAAGGGGCTTGAATTTCCGACCTCTACCCTTAGACTTGGCGGTGACGTAGTGTCCCCATGAGTGACTGAACACTGAGCCAATCACGGCGCAACGTTCCGTATTTTCTGCTGGCTTGCGCCACCGCGACAGAAAGCACGGAGCTAGGCTGAAACACCTGCATTTTGGAGCTTCCTTACTCAAGAAAACAAAAAAATTCCATGTTTGTATGCGGCTTTATTAACTCAATGATATATATTTTTTACATTGTTTGCAAAATGATATGTGACATGCCAAAAAGCCAAAAAAATGCCAAAAAGCATTTATATTTTATTTATTTATTTTATAAACGTGGGGCTCAACTAATCAAACTACATTTTGAAGTAGTTTGGTGGTAGTTAAGGTAGTGCTTTCAAGTAGTTAACTACTTTTTTGCCATGTAGCTAACTACTTGAACTACACACCGCAAAAATAAAATATGGGTGAAGTAGGCAATAATTTTCTTGCTTTTTCGGCATCAGATCTGCCAAATGATCACTTGAAACCGTTTGTGTTTAATAGGCTGTTACACATTCTGTTAACATGTGATCTGTTCTTGCAATTTGTAGTCTGACATTTCAGATTTACAGATGATAATTTATCACGAAGTAGTTTGGATGTAATTAACTACTTTTCCAGGGTAATTTTAGTTCAGTAAACTATGTTTCTTAAGGGTACCATTTTAGTTTAGCTTAACGTCTTTCAGTGTGAAGTAATTGGTAGCGTGATAAACTATCTTTTCAGAGTAACTTCCCCAACACTGGTCTCAACAAACCTATTGTCTCAGCCAGACAAGCTAACTAAGAGACCTGTAATTTCCAGCATAGTGACGTCAGAGCTAAATGGTATGGTAGATGGCAAAACAAAAACCGTAGAGTTGATGTTGTTTCTTTATTCAAAGAGGCCACCTTCACTGTGTTTTTCCTGCCTTGTAGCAGGTGAAGGGTATCCGATACAGCATCACGGTGGAACTAAGTAACACCCAGTGTAAAAAGGCTGCCAGACTGAGGATCTGTGACTTCTACCCAGAGGAACACAACCTGAAGGTGAGGCCAGTATGTGTGTGTCTGTTTGTTTTTCTGTTTTAGGATGATAACGGTGTGGGTTGTTGGAGAGCGAGAGGGTTCCAGAGAAAGTACAGCTAAACTAATATCAGAGGCCTCCTCATCAACTCAAATAAAACCCCAATGTTTTGCAATGGTGAACATTGGCAGTACCTAAACCACTCATTAAAAATAAACTGGCAACACTGAAGAGTGCCCAGTATCAAGGCCATTGTGTGTGTATCAGGGTCTACTGTAGGTTATTATAAATGTCTGTTCAGCTCTCCCTTCCACTAGTCATGTGACCAAGATAAATAACTTCTCGTGACTTGGATTTGACACAGTGTTACTGCAGCTATGTGCACAAGCAGACCGCTACTGTTCCCTCTTTGTTCCGCATGCTGTATTTGTTTTCATGACTTAGCAGAAACTTAATCAGAAATGTCTCCAAGGTCAAGGGAACGAAGTGTTCGTGTTGTTCACTCCTGTGCTTCACTTCTGTATAGGTTCAGAAATGGACTGTTGTTGACAGAGGAAATGAGTTATTATTGTTAACATTACACTACATATCCTTTGTATGTGGCCTATGTGCTGTACCATTCTCATGTTATTAAACCGCTCATTTCATCTGACGTGATTCATTTAAACAGGCATTTCCCTAAAGTGCACATAACAATACATTACGTTTTAATATACTGTCTATAAAGAAGTCATGAAAACAGTAGCCCAATAAAATAAACACAGGTTATCTCACTAACCATGTTCTCTCTGCTGATGTGTTCTCTGTCAGACAGAGGTATGTGTGTTTGAGGTCTGGGACATTCCCTGGGAGAGCAAGTCCACCCTTCTCAAACAGAAGTGCCAGCCAGCAGGTTAGTGTCATTGGTTCAACTGTGGAACTAAAGTTACCTTTGTGCATTTATTTGTTTCGGGATTGTTTGTATAAATACTCATAGCTACATCCTAATAGTTTTTCATGATCATTGGTTTCCAGTTGATCCCAAACCAGTTGAGACCAACAAAGTTGAATTTCTGCCCCTCTCCACCAAACCAGTTGAGGTAATAGAAAACATGGCGTTTGTGGTATGTGTGTTTTTGAGTTTCTCTTTTATTCTGTATGCGTATATATTTAATTTACTTGTGAATAATCAACTTGTCTTTTGTGACAGGAGTCAGTGGATTCTGTGGAGCTTCTGGGTCAGTTCAAAGAGTTCATGGTCAGATACAATAGGACTTACAGCAGCCAAGAGGGTGAGAGATAAATGTCAATCCATCATTTTACACAACATCGTCCATCCACCTCCACAGATGAGACAGGAAAACATCGAAACATAACATTTTTGTCTGACCTTTGCTGCTACAGAAGCTGACCGGCGGCTGCGTGTCTTCCATGAGAACTTGAAGACTGCCGAGAAGCTCCAGTCTCTGGACCAGGGCACAGCAGAGTACGGGGTCACCAAGTTCAGCGACCTCACAGGTGTGTGTGCACGCGCATGTGTGAGAATGCAGATTAACAAGCCTGAAGCAATTCCAGAACAACCACTGAGCGTGCTGGAGAGCTCACCGTCTGCCCTCTCTGGAGCAACAGCACTTCCTGTGTGTGATTCTGTGACAGTTAAAAACATGTTCCCTTGCAAAGAGAGCTAATCTGTTGAGTAATTTCTCTTCTACGTAGTTGATTTAGAGCCCTGCATAGGAATGGATTTTAATCCTGAGCCCTACCCATGCCTGTGACGCTCAGGCCCCACCCTACCAATGGCCCGATTACTTCTGCCAAATTTAAGCCCCGGCTCAAAACCCCAAATCAGAAATAACCTCCTCCGTTAGTAAATCCATTAGCTGCTCCTCTCTGTCTGTCTGTCACTCACTCCCTGCATGCAGCTTGTTCTGCATGCACTCTGAGTGTCTCCTGACTTGTATTTGACGAGGTTGAAACACCTCTGACACCATGTTTGATCTTAGTCGGATATGACTTACTGCAGCAGAGCATGAGCAAATGGCTCAGCTTCAAAATGTTAGTGATCAATTTAATGACACCCGAGTCCTGACCGTACCCTAGTTATTGATGAAGTCTGAAACAGACTCTACCCGGCCCTAACCCAATGTATAATGTCGGGGCCCGTCGGGCTCTGGTCGGGTAGCAGAGCTCTAAGCTAGTTCCACAAAGCTACAGTACAACTCCTCAGCTGTACACTGTGACTAATCCTTATCTCTTCATCCTCTCCTCCCTCTACCCTCTTTTTCTCTCCCTCCAGAGGAGGAGTTTAGGACTCTGTACCTAAACCCCCTGCTGAGCCAGCAGAACCTCCAGCAGTCCATGAAGCCTGCAGTAATGCCCCGCGGCCCCGCCCCGCCCAACTGGGACTGGAGAGAGCATGGAGCGGTCAGTCCCGTCAAGAACCAGGTAGGACCGGGTTTAGAGATGGTCTTACAGACTGGAGATGACTACAGGTACGACTGTAAATGTTTACAGTGGGGCAAAAAAGTATTTAGTCAGCCACCAATTGTGCAAGTTCACCCACTTAAAAAAAGATGAGAGGCATGTAATTTTCATCATAGGTACACTTCAACTATGACAGACAAAATGAGAAAAAAAAATCCAGAAAATCACTTTGTAGGATTTTTAATGAATTTATTTGCAAATTATGGTGGAAAATAAGTATTTGGTCAATAACAAAAGTTGATCTCAATACTTTGTTATATACCCTTTGTTGGCAATGACAGAGGTCAAAGGTTTTCTGTAAGTCTTCATAAGGTTTTCACACACTGTTGCTGGTATTTTGGCCCATTCCTCCATGCAGATCTCCTCTAGAGCAGTGATGTTTTGGGGCAGTTGCTGGGCAACACAGACTTTCAACTCCCTCCAAAGATTTTCTATAGGGTTGAGATCTGGAGACTGGCTAGGCCACTCCAGGACCTTGAAATGCTTCTTACGAAGCCACTCCTTCGTTGCCCGGGCGGTGTGTTTGGGATCATTGTCCTGCTGAAAGACCCAGCCACGTTTCATCTTCAATGCCCTTGCTGATGGAAGGAGGTTTACACTCAAAATCTCATGATACATGGCCCCATTCATTCTTTCCTTTACACGGATCAGTCGTCCTGGTCCCTTTGCAGAAAAACAGCCGCAAAGCATGATGTTTCCACCCCCATGCTTCACAGTAGGTATGGTGTTCTTTGGATGCAACTCAGCATTCTTTGTCCTCCAAACACGACGAGTTGAGTTTTACCAAAAAGTTATATTTTGGTTTCATCTGACCATATGACATTCTCTCAATCTTCTTCTGGATCATCCAAATGCTCTCTAGCAAACTTCAGACGGGCCTGGACATGTACTGGCTTAAGCAGGGGGACACGTCTGGCACTGCAGGACACAAGTCCCTGGCGGCGTAGTGTGTTACTGATGGTAGGCTTTGTTACTTTGGTCCCAGCTCTCTGCAGGTCATTCACTAGGTCCCCCCGTGTGGTTCTGGGATTTTTGCTCACCGTTCTTGTGATCATTTTGACCCCACGGGGTGAGATCTTGCGTGGAGCCCCAGATCGAGGGAGATTATCAGTGGTCTTGTATGTCTTCCATTTCCTAATAATTGCTCCCACAGTTGATTTCTTCAAACCAAGCTGCCTACCTATTGCAGATTCTTCCCAGCCTGGTGCAGGTCTACAATTTTGTTTCTGGTGTCCTTTGACAACTCTTTGGTCTGGGCCATAGTGGAGTTTGGAGTGTGACTGTTTGAGGTTGTGGACAGGTGTCTTTTATAGTGATAACAAGTTCAAACAGGTGCCATTAATACAGGTAATGAGTGGAGGACAGAGGAGCCTCTTAAAGGAGAAGTTACAGGTCTGTGAGAGCCAGAAATCTTGCTTGTTTGTAGGTGACCAAATACTTATTTTCCACCATAATTTGCAAATAAATTCATTAAATCCTACAATGTGATTTTCTGGATTTTTTTTCTCATTTTGTCTGTCATAGTTGAAGTGTACCTATGATGAAAATTACAGGCCTCTCTCATCTTTTTAAGTGGGAGAACTTGCACAATTGGTGGCTGAATAAGTACTTTTTTGCCCCACTGTATGTATGATTTGTATTTCTGATCGGGCAAATAACTTAAGGCTTTATATAGCATTCATAAAGTATTCATGACTCTGCTTTGATGGTTCACTAAACATTTATAGGTACGCAAAAGTCATACTTTCATTCATACTGTAGATATGACACAATTCATGGAAAATGTGGAGGTAGGTAAGGCCTGTGTGTATGACTGATTGTGTGGTTTGTATTGCAGGGCATGTGTGGTTCTTGCTGGGCATTCTCGGTAACAGGCAACATTGAGGGCCAGTGGTTTGTGAAAACTGGCAAACTAGTGTCTCTCTCTGAGCAAGGTAAGCACAAGCATTTGTAGGTATCATACACTTACCTGTACAACAGTACTGTTTCCCCTTTCTCCATAAGAGCCTTGAATTGATTGGTTCAATGTCCTGTCACCCACAGAGCTGGTGGACTGTGATACTGTGGACCAGGCCTGTGGGGGCGGGCTTCCATCAAATGCATATGAAGCTATCGAGAAGCTGGGTGGTCTGGAGACAGAGACTGACTACAGCTACACCGGCAAGAAGCAGAGCTGTGACTTCACCACAGACAAAGTCACCGCCTACATCAACAGCTCTGTGGAGCTGTCCAAGGATGAGAACGGTGAGTGGGAGGAGAACAACACTTTGAAAAAAGTAGCGTGAGAGAGAGCCGAGTGGGTAGGGTACACAGAGAGAAAGACACAGATGATAGGTTGAAGGTTTGGATGAAGACTGAACAATGTGGTACAGATGATAGGTTGAAGGTTTGGATGAAGACTGAACAATGTGGTACAGACGATAGGTTGAAGGTTTGGATGAAGACTGAACAATGTGGTACAGATGATAGGTTGAACGATGTGGTACAGATGATAGGTTGAACAATGTGGTACAGATGATAGGTTGAACAATGTGGTACAGATGATAGGTTGAACAATGTGGTACAGATGATTGTTACAATGTGGTACAGATGATTGTTACAATGTGGTACAGATGATTGTTACAATGTGGTACAGGTGATTGTTACAATGACAGATGATTGTTACAATGTGGTACAGGTTACAATGTGGTACAGGTGATTGTTACAATGTGGTACAGGTGATTGTTACAATGTGGTACAGATTGTTGTTACAATGTGGTACAGGTGATTGTTACAATGTGGTACAGGTGATTGTTACAATGTGGTACAGGTGATTGTGGTACAGTTTGTTACAATGTGGTACAGGTGATTGTTACAATGTGTGATGATTGTTACAATGTGGTACAGGTGATTGTTACAATGTGGTACAGGTGATTGTTACAATGTGGTACAGGTGATTGTTACAATGTGGTACAGGTGATTGTTACAATGTGGTACAGGTGATTGTTACAATGTGGTACAGGTGATTGTTACAATGTGGTACAGGTTATTGTTACAATGTGGTACAGATGATTGTTACAATGTGGTACAGATGATTGTTACAATGTGGTACAGGTGATTGTTACAATGTGGTACAGGTGATTGTTACAATGTGGTACAGATGATAGGTTGAATGTTTGGATGAAGATTGTTACAATGTGGTACAGATGATTGTTACAATGTGGTACAGGTGATTGTTACAATGTGGTACAGATGATTGTTACAATGTGGTACAGATGATTGTTACAATGTGGTACAGATGATAGGTTGAATGTTTGGATGAAGATTGTTACAATGTGGTACAGATGATAGGTTGAACAATGTGGTACAGATGATAGGTTGAAGGTTTGGATGAAGATTGTTACAATGTGGTACAGATGATAGGTTGAACAATGTGGTACAGATGATAGGTTGAAGGTTTGGATGAAGATTGAACAATGTGGTATAGATGATGGGTTGAAGGTTTGGATGAAGATTGTTACAATGTGGTACAGATGATAGGTTGAATGTTTGGATGAAGATTGTTACAATGTGGTACAGATGATTGTTACAATGTGGTACAGGTGATTGTTACAATGTGGTACAGGTGATTGTTACAATGTGGTACAGATGATTGTTACAATGTGGTACAGATGATTGTTACAATGTGGTACAGATGATTGTTACAATGTGGTACAGATGATTGTTACAATGTGGTACAGGTGATTGTTACAATGTGGTACAGGTGATTGTTACAATGTGGTACAGGTGATTGTTACAATGTGGTACAGATGATTGTTACAATGTGGTACAGGTGATTGTTACAATGTGGTACAGGTGATTGTTACAATGTGGTACAGGTGATTGTTACAATGTGGTACAGGTGATTGTTACAATGTGGTACAGATGATTGTTACAATGTTACAATGGTACAATGTGGTACAGGTGATTGTTACAATGTGGTACAGGTGATTGTTACAATGTGGTACAGATGATGACAATGTTGTTACAATGTGGTACAGGTGATTGGATGAAGATTGTTACAATGTGGTACAGGTGATTGTTACAATGTGGTACAGGTGATTGTTACAATGTGGTACAGGTGATTGTTACAATGTGGTACAGGTGATTGTTACAATGTGGTACAGATGATTGTTACAATGTGGTACAGGTGATTGTTACAATGTGGTACAGGTGATTGTTACAATGTGGTACAGATGATTGTTACAATGTGGTACAGGTGATTGTTACAATGTGGTACAGGTGATAGGTTGAATGTTTGGATGAAGATTGTTACAATGTGGTACAGATGATTGTTACAATGTGGTACAGATGATTGTTACAATGTGGTACAGGTGATTGTTACAATGTGGTACAGATGATTGTTACAATGTGGTACAGATGATTGTTACAATGTGGTACAGATGATTGTTACAATGTGGTACAGATGATAGGTTGAATGTTTGGATGAAGATTGTTACAATGTGGTACAGATGATAGGTTGAACAATGTGGTACAGATGATAGGTTGAAGGTTTGGATGAAGATTGAACAATGTGGTATAGATGATGGGTTGAAGGTTTGGATGAAGATTGTTACAATGTGGTACAGATGATAGGTTGAATGTTTGGATGAAGATTGTTACAATGTGGTACAGATGATTGTTACAATGTGGTACAGGTGATTGTTACAATGTGGTACAGGTGATTGTTACAATGTGGTACAGATGATTGTTACAATGTGGTACAGATGATTGTTACAATGTGGTACAGATGATTGTTACAATGTGGTACAGGTGATTGTTACAATGTGGTACAGGTGATTGTTACAATGTGGTACAGATGATTGTTACAATGTGGTACAGGTTATTGTTACAATGTGGTACAGGTGATTGTTACAATGTGGTACAGATGATAGGTTGAATGTTTGGATGAAGATTGTTACAATGTGGTACAGATGATTGTTACAATGTGGTACAGGTGATTGTTACAATGTGGTACAGGTGATTGTTACAATGTGGTACAGGTGATAGGTTGAATGTTTGGATGAAGATTGTTACAATGTGGTACAGGTGATTGTTACAATGTGGTACAGATGATTGTTACAATGTGGTACAGATGATAGGTTGAATGTTTGGATGAAGATTGTTACAATGTGGTACAGATGATTGTTACAATGTGGTACAGGTGATTGTTACAATGTGGTACAGGTGATTGTTACAATGTGGTACAGATGATTGTTACAATGTGGTACAGGTGATTGTTACAATGTGGTACAGGTGATTGTTACAATGTGGTACAGGTTATTGTTACAATGTGGTACAGATGATTGTTACAATGTGGTACAGATGATTGTTACAATGTGGTACAGGTGATTGTTACAATGTGGTACAGGTGATTGTTACAATGTGGTACAGATGATAGGTTGAATGTTTGGTTGAAGATTGTTACAATGTGGTACAGATGATTGTTACAATGTGGTACAGGTGATTGTTACAATGTGGTACAGATGATTGTTACAATGTGGTACAGATGATTGTTACAATGTGGTACAGATGATAGGTTGAATGTTTGGATGAAGATTGTTACAATGTGGTACAGATGATAGGTTGAACAATGTGGTACAGATGATAGGTTGAAGGTTTGGATGAAGATTGAACAATGTGGTATAGATGATGGGTTGAAGGTTTGGATGAAGATTGAACAATGTGGTATAGATGATGGGTTGAAGGTTTGGATGAATATTGAACAATGCGGTACAGATAGAGGAGGGTTGGCTTCATGTGTTAATCTTGGTTTCCTTCCCTTTTTATGTTTAGAAATCGCTGCTTGGCTGGCTGAGAACGGACCAGTATCTGTGGCCCTGAACGCATTCGCAATGCAGGTAACAGGCCTCACTGCTGTATGCTCCTTATTGATGCTTAAATTAGCATCACTAAAACACAACTGAGCAATGAACTGACTAGTATCTATCTATCTAATCCCACCTTCTTTTCTCTCCTTGTTTCTCCTCAGTTCTACAGGAAGGGCGTGTCCCACCCTCTGAAGATATTCTGCAACCCCTGGATGATTGACCATGCAGTGCTGCTCGTGGGCTACGGAGAACGTGAGACTGACTACTTATTTACCTTACATTAGCCTAGCGTAATAACAACACTGATGAGTCAGAATGTTTGAGTCATGTGTGTCTGGTTGTTTCTGTGTACAGGTCAAGGCAAGCCTTTCTGGGCCATCAAGAACAGCTGGGGAGAGGACTATGGAGAACAGGTAAGAGGAAGCTGTCACAGTGAATCTCTACGACAAGGAGTTATGTGGGGATTTGCAAACAGTGTATTTGTTTACAATGCATGCATAAAACCTACTCTTAGAAAAAAGTTGCTATCAAGAACCAAAAAGGGTTCTTCGGCTGTCCCCATAGGAGAACCCATTGGTTCTAGGTAAACCCCCCTTTGGTTCCAGGTAGAATCCTTTTGGTTCCAAATAGAACCATTTTGGGTTCCATTTCAAATCAAATGTTATTTGTCACATGCGCCGAAAACAACAGGCAGTGAAATGCCTACTGTAATTGCTGGACTATTAAGCGCACCTGAATATAAACCGCACCCACTGAATTATTTAAAAATATGTATTTTGTAAATAAATAAGCCGCACATGTCTATAACTTTACACAGCCTTTAAACAGGTGCCTACCGGTACATTGAAACAAATTAACTTTACACAGCCTTTAAACGAAACACGGCTTGTATCAAAAATAAATAGGCTTTAACGAAACACGGCTTGTATCAAAAATAAATAGGCTTTAACGAAACACGGCTTGTAACAAAAATAAATAGGCTTTAACGAAACACGGCTTGTAACAAAAATTAAACAGTAGCCTACCAAGAAAGTCATTGGTCACTATCTTCCTCCTCCTGTGCACTGAAACCACTGAAGTAATCTCCTTCGGTGTCGGAGTTGAATAGCCTCAGAATTGCTTCATCTGATGTTGGATCGCTGCCCTCTTCAACACGCAGCCCAGCCTTTCGAAACCCGTTGATGATAGTGGATTTTTTGACAATGCTCCACGCTGTCAGCAGCTGTCAGCAGCTCTATTTCCTTTTCCAACAGCCAGATCGATCGCCTTCAACTTGAAAGCTGCATCATATGCATTTCTTATTTATTATCTGATAGCATGCACCAATACACTACAACACAAAAGCACAGCAGGGGACGTAAACAAAATAATTAGCATTTCGGCGTTACACAAACCGCACAATAAAATAGAAAACAGTCATTACCTTTCACCATCTTCTTTGTTGGCACTCCTAGATGTCCCATAAACACTATTGGGTCTTTATTTCGATTAAATCGGGCCATATAAAGCCAAGATATCGTTATATGTAGACTGTGTGATAAACGAAAAAAACAGCGATTTCACAACGTAACGTCATTTTTTAAAATTCAAAAAGTAGACGATAAACTTTCACAAAACACTTCGAAATACGTTTGTAATGCTACTTTAGGTATTAGTAAACGTTAATAAGCGATAAAAATCATCCGTAGGCGATGTAAAAATCATTAGCTGTCGTCTTGGAAAAAAATTCACGAGAGAGCTCTTCCGGAATGATCTGGGCGGAGACCGGAGGTAAGTGGTGCCCCTGTTTCGGTTCAACCAAGAATCAAAGATGATTCAATTCACAAGACTCTAGACAACATGGGGATGCTGTGGGAGTTGAATGCTCGGTCTTATCTAATTCGGCTCACTGTTAACAATTGCTGGAAGTGGCGCAAGGATATTTATTTCCATTTTCTGTGATCAGGTTTTCCTGCGCTTTCCAATGTAACGCACGTTATGTTATAGCCACAGTCGTGATTTAACCAGTTTTAAAAACGTCCGAGGGTTTCCTATCCACACATTCTAACCATATGAACGTACTATATTCCTGGCATGAGTAGCAGGGCGCTGAAATGTTGCGCGATTTTTAACAAAATGTTCAAAAAAGTAGAGGGTAGGAGCAACTAGTTAACCAACATTGCAGTTAAGAAAAATAAGTGTAACAAATAATTAAAGAGCAGCAGTAAAATAACAATACAGGTGGTACCGGTACAGAGTCAATGTGCTGGGGCACCGGTGAGTTGAGGTAATATGTACATGTAGGTAGAGTTAAAGTGACTATGCAAAGATCATATTCAGAGAGTAGCAGCAGTGTAAAAGGGGGGCAATACAAATAGTCTGGGTAGCCATTTGAAAAGCTGGTCAGGAGTCTTATGGCTTGTGGGTAGAAGATGTTAAGAAGTCTTTTGGACCTAGACTTGGCGCTCCGGTACCGCTTGCCGTGCGGTAGCAGAGAGAACAATCTATGACTAGGGTGGCTGAAGTCTTTTTGACAATTTGTAGGGCTTTCTTCTGACACCGCCTGGTATAGAGGTCCTGGATGGCAGCTTGGCCCAAGTGATGTACTGGACCATATGCACTACCCTCTGTAGTGCCTTGCGGTCGGAGGCTGAGCAGTTTCCATACCAGGCATTGATGCAACAAGTCAGGATGCTCTCGATGGTGCAGCTGTAGAACTTTTTGTGGATCTCAGGACCCATACCAAATCTTTTCAGTATCCTGAGGAGGAATAGGCTTTGTCGTGATGCCCTCTTTACGACACTCTTGGTGTGTTTGGACTAGAGGTCGACCGATTATGATTTTAATGCCGATACCGATTATTGGAGGACCAAAAAAGCCGATACCGATTAACCGGCCGATTTTAAATAAAATAAAAAACCAATTTAAAACAAATATTTGTAATAATGACAATTACAACAATAATGAAAAAACCCACTTATTTGAACTTAATATAATACATCAATAAAATCAATTTAGCCTCAAGTAGATAATGAAACATGTTCAATTTGGTTTAAATAATGCAAAAACAATGTTGAAGAACATAAAAGTGCAATATGTGCTATGTTAGAAAGCTAACGTTTCAGTTCCTTGCTCAGAACATGAGAACATATGAAAGCTGGTGGTTCCTTTTACATTTACATTTAAGTCATTTAGCAGACGCTCTTATCCAGAGCGACTTACAAATGGGTGCATTCACCTTATGACATCCAGTGGAGCAGCCACTTTACAATAGTGCATCTAAATCTTTTAAGGGGGGTGAGAAGGATTACTTTATCCTATCCTAACATGAGTCTTCAATATTCCCAGGTAAGAAGTTTTAGGTTGTAGTTATTATAGGACAATTTCCCTCTATACCATTTGTATTTCATTAACCTTTGACTATTGGATGTTCTTATAGGCACTTTAATATTGCCAGTGTAACAGTATAGCTTCCGGACCTCTCCTCGCTCCTCCCTGGGCTCGAACCAGCAACACAACGACCACAGCCACCACATCGAAGCAGCATTACCCATGCAGAGCAAGGGAAACAACCAACCCAAGGCTCAGAGCGAGTGAAGTTTGAAACGCTATTAGCGCGCGCTAACTAGCCAGCCTCATCTCGGGAGGTGATAGGTTTGAAGTCATAAACAGCGCAATGCTTGACGCACAACGAAGAGCTGCTGGCAAGACGCACTAAAGTGTTGTTTGAATTAATGTTTACGCGCCTGCTTCTGCCTACAACCGCTCAGTCAGATACTTAGATACTTGTATGCTTGTATGCTCAGTCAGATTATATGCAACGCAGGACACGCTAGATAATATCTAGTAATATCATCAACCATGTGTAGTTAACTAGTGATTATGATTGATTGTTTTTTATAAGATAAGTTTAATGCTAGCTAGCAACTTACCTTGGCTTACTGCATTTGCGTAACAGGCAGTCTCCTTGTGGAGTGCAATGAGAGAGAAGCAGGTCGTTATTGCGTTGGACTAGTTAACTGTTTGTCACAGGTTGCAAGATTGGATGCCCCGAGCTGACAAGGTGAAAATCTGTCTTTCTGCCCCTGAACAGGCAGTTAACCCAACGTTCCTATGCCGTCATTGAAAATAAGAATGTGTTCTTAACTTACTTGCCTAGTTGAATAAAGGATAAATAAAGGTGTAAAAAAAATCGTCGCCCAAAAATAACGATTTCCGATTGTTATGAAAACTTGAAATCAGCCCTAAATAATCGTCCATTCCGATTAATCGGTCGACCTCTAGTTTGGACCATGTTAGTTTGCTGATGTGGACACCAAGGAATTTGAAGCTCTCAACCTGCTTCACTACAGCCCTGTCAATGAGAATGGGGGCATGCTCGGTCCTCCTCTTCCTGTAGTCCACAATCATCTCCTTTGTCTTGATCACATTGAGGGAGAGGTTGTTGTCCTGGAACCACATGGCCAGGTCTCTGATCTCCTCCCTATAGGCTGTCTCATCATTGGCGGTGATCAGGCCTACCATTGTTGTGTCTTCGGCAAACTTAATGATGGTGTTGGAGTCGTGCTTGGCCATGCAGTCCTGAGGGAACAGGGAGTACAGGAGGGGCCTACAGGAGGTGGCCCATCAGGAAGTCCAGGATCCAGTTGCAGAGGGGGGTGTTTAGTCCCAGGGTCCTTAGCTTAGTGATGAGCTTTGAGGGCACTATGGTGTTAAACGCTGAGCTGTAGTCAATGAATAGCATTCTCACATAGGTGCTCCTTTTGTCCAGGTGGGAAAGGGCAATTGGAGTTTTTTTTTCTCTTGCTCACAGATTAAACTGAAGAAATGCTAAATTTACATTACTAATAACTGCAAAAAACTATTTAAAAGGGCATAGCAGGATTTCTTATAAGCTTCCATGTTAGAGTCCCGCTCCTTGAAAGCAGCTCAGTGCGGATGTTGCCTGTAATCCTTGGCTCCTGGCTGGGGTATGTACGTACAGTCACTGTGGGGATGACGTCATAGATGCACTTAATGATGAAACCAGTGACTGATGTGGTGTCCTCCTGAATGCCATCGGAAGAATCCTGGAACCTATTCCAGTCGGTGCTAAACAGTCCTGTAGTTTAGCATCTGCTTCATCTGTCCACTTTTTTTATTTATTTACTAGTCATTGGTGCTTCCTGTTTTAGTTTTTGCTTGTAAGCAGGAATCGGGAGGATGGAATTATGGTCTGATTTGCCAAATGGAGGGTGAGGGAGAGCTTTGTGTGTGTGTGTGTGGAGTAAAGGTGGTCTAGAGTTTTATTTTATTTTTTTGCCCTCTGGTTGCACATTTAACATGCTTGTAGAAATTAGGTAAAACAGATTTAAGTTTCCCTGCATTAAAGTCCCCGGCCACTAGGAGCACCGCCTCTGGATGAGCGTTTTACTGTTTGTTTATGGCCATATACAGCTCATTGAGTGCAGTCTTAGTGCCAGCATCGGTTTGTGGTGGTAAATAGACAGATACGAAGAATATAGATGAAAACTCTTGGTAAATGGTGTAGTCTATAGCTTATCATGACATACTCTGCCTCAGGTGAGCAGAACCTTGAGACTTCCTTAGATTTCGTGCACCAGCTGTTGTTTGCGAATATACATAGACCACCACCCCTGGTCTTACCAGAGGCTGCTGTTCTATCCTGCCGAAGAAGCGTTAAACCCGCCAGCTGTATGTTATTCATGTCGTCGTTCAGCCACAACTTGGTGAAACATAAGATATGGCATTGTTTTATGGCCCGTTGGTAGGATATACAGCGAGTGAAAAAAGTATTTGAACTCCTGCTGATTTTGTACGTTTGCCCACTGACAAAGAAATGATCAGTCTATAATTTTAATGGTAGGTTTATTTGAACAGTGAGAGACAGAATAACAACAACAAAATCCAGAAAAACACATGTCAAAAATGTTATAAATTGATTTGCATTTTAATGAGGAAAATAAGTATTTGACTCCTCTGCAAAACATGACTTAGTACTTGGTGGCAAAACCCTTGTTGGCAATCACAGAGGTCAGACGTTTCTTGTAGTTGGCCACCAGGTTTGCACACATCTCAGGAGGGATTTTGTCCCACTCCTCTTTGCAGATCTTCTCCAAGTCATTAACGTTTCGAGACTGACGTTTGGCGACTGGCTAGGCCACTCCAGGACCTTAATGTGCTTCTTCTTGATCCACACCTTTGTTGCCTTGGCTGTGTACTTTGGGTCATTGTCATGCTGGAATACCCATCCATGACCCATTTTCAATGCCCTGGCTGAGGGAAGGAGGTTCTCACCCAAGATTTGACGGTACATGGCCCCGTCCATCGTCCCTTTGATGCGGTGAAGTTGTCCTGTCGCCTTAGCAGAAAAACACCCTCAAAGCATAATGTTTTCACCTCCATGTTTGACGGTGGGGGTGGTGTTCTTGGGGTCATAGGCAGCATTCCTCCCCCTCCAAACACGGCGAGTTGAGTTGATGCCAAAGAGCTCCATTTTGGTCTCATCTGACCACAACACTTTCACCCAGTTGTCCTCTGAATCATTCAGATGTTCATTGGCAAACTTCAGACGGGCATGTATATGTGCTTTCTTGAGCAGGGGGACCTTGCGGGCGCTGCAGGATTTCAGTCCTTCACAGCGTAGTGTTTTACCAATTGTTTTCTTGGTGACTATGGTCCCAGCTGCCTTGAGATCATTGACAAGATCCTCCCGTGTAGTTCTGGGCTGATTCCTCACCATTCTCATGATCATTGCAACTCCACGAGCTGAGATCTTGCATGGAGCCCCAGGCCGAGGGAGATTGACAGTTCTTTTGTGTTTCTTCCATTTGCGAATAATCGCACCAACTGTTGTCACCTTCTCACCAAGCTGCTTGGCGATGGTCTTGTAGCCCATTCCAGCCTTGTGTAGGTCTACAATCTTGTCCCTGACATCCTTGGAGAGCTCTTTGGTCTTGGCCATGGTGGAGAGTTTGGAATCTGAGTAATTGCTTCTGTGGACAGGTATTTTATACAGGTAACAAACTGAGATTAGGAGCACTCCCTTTAAGAGTGTGCTCCTAATCTCAGCTCGTTACCTGTATAAAATACACCTGGGAGTCAGAAATCTTTCCGATTGAGAGGGGGTCAAATACTTATTTCCCTCATTAAAATGCAAATAAATTTATACAATTTTTGACATTCGTTTTTCTAGATTTATGTTGTTGTTATTCTCTCACTGTTCAAATAAACCATTTAAATTAGTAAATCCTTTGCGTCTGACTCGTTAAAGAAAAAATATTCTCGTACGGGGTGAGTAATCACTGTCCTGATAATATCTAGAAGCTCTTTTCGGTCATAGGAGACGGTGGCAGAAACATTATGTACAAAATAAGTTACAAATAACGCGAAAAAACAGTCAAGAGCACAATTGGTTAGGGGACCATAAACCAGCAGCCATCTCTTCCGGCGCCATTACCTGCTCATTTCCACAGAGGGTTCTACGTGGAACCCCAAATAATTTTACTTGGATCTAAAATTGCTTCTATGGGGACAGCCGCCGAACCCTTTTGGAACCCTTTTTTCTGAGTGAAGTCAAGCCTGAACTCTTGGAACATATTGTGCAAATAGAAGTTTTGACGTGTATTTTTGTGTTCATGTCTTGTTGCCTGTTCCTTCCTTCTAGGGTTACTACTACCTGTACAGGGGATCCAGGCTCTGTGGGATCAACAAGATGTGCTCGTCTGCCATTGTGAACTAGGCGAGAACACACACACACATTTATTTCAACATATATATATACACACACACACACACACACACATGACCGGAATAATAGTTGATGCCAATCTTTTCCTGGCACAAAAAACAAACCCAACACCCTCCCCCAAACATGTACACACACACACACCTACAAACTGACCAAACTGCAATGCTACTCACCCTGTGTAGTCAGAACACTGCACAGTGCACTGGAAGACCTGTTGACACCTTGAAATAGAAGAGGCAGTATTCATTCATACCTCACCTCATTCTTCTTTACCAAAACAAACCAGCTCCGATTTAAGTTATAGTTTCAAGGTAGTACTGATCTTTTGTTGTGATTTTACTATAGGTTTTTACATTTTTAGCTAGACTGAACAAAAATATAAACAAAACATGCAACAATTAACGATTTTACTGAGTTACAGTTCATGTAAGGAAATCATTCTATTGAAATAAATAAATTAGGCCCTAATCTATGGATTTCACATGACTGGGCATGGGCACACCCACTTGGGAATAGGTGGTCCTATGACCAAGTGGGAGGGCATAGGCACACCCACTTGGGAGCCAGGCCCACCCACTGGGTAGCAGTCAGCATGCCAATTGCACACTTGCTCAACACTTTAGACATCTGCAGCATTGTGTTGTGTGACAAAACAACACATTTTTTGTGGGTGTTTATTGTCCCCAGCACAAGTTGCACCTGTGTAATGGTCATTCTGTTTAATCAGCTTCTTGATATGCCACACCTGTCAGGTGGATGGATTATCATGGCAGAGAGAAATGCTCACTAACAGGCATGTAAACAAATGTGTGCACTCAATTAGAGAAATAAGCTTTTTGTACATATGGAACATTTCTGGGATCTTGTATTTCAGCTCATGAAAGATGGGACCAACACTACATGTTGCTTTTATTTTTGTTCAGTATAGTAGTCTTTTAGAATATTTTATTTAATTGTTGTGTTTTAGATGCCAGAATTTACCTCTGCCTATCTCTTTACAATAACAGAGTCTAAATGAGTTCAGTAATGCTTTTTGGTGTCCGTTATGTTCCCCTGAATGTGACCACTCTGCTGATACTCTAGAATGAATGTTTGTGCATTTTTGCTAGTTTCCCCTCTGTTGTAACTTGTTCAGTGCAATACCATGTAATGTCAATCTCTCCCCTGTTTACCATTTACAACTTCACTATACAACTAGTATTTAGAATGAGTGGGTTTGCATGGTTTCTGACATTTTCAAAGGATCATACATTGGCTGATGTGTAGCCTATTAACTGTGTTACATATTGCTGTGCTGTGTAACTAGACAAACTAAGGTTGAATAAAACATATTTTAGCCTTTATCTTTTGTGAGCTGTCATTTCTGACGTCAATATCTATGTTGTCTGGCTCATTGGAGAAACACATACTATCTATTCACAGCAGCATTCGGTTCTTGAATGCTTCCCAGACAAGGAAAATAATACAACTACAGACAGAAGGGTTAGTTATAAATATATTTGCTAGCTTTAACTCTTTGCTATAAGTCCCGTAGTGAAACTGGGGTAAGAGCTGCTGAAAAGGAAAGAAAGCGCATATGTTTTTTTCCGTTTCTTAGCCGCTCTAAACACATTCGAGAAAAAAAATATTTTTTCCATAGTTCACATGCCATTCGACAACCCAGAATCTTTGACCTACAGTGAAGATACACATTTTTGTAGTTCAGATGTACAAGGTATGTAGCAAGTGGCACATTTTTGAAGTATGTGGGTGTTAATTTAATTTAGCTAGATTTACCAAGGAATATCTAGAAATACATCGTTATATAATATCTTAATCTTCTATAATTACATAACATAAGAGCTAGAATAATTCTGACCATTAGCTAGCTGTTTGTGTATGATACGGGCTTTTTTTGTTTACTTAGCCAACCAGCCAGCTAGCTGGTGTTGACAGCTTGCCACTTGGCCCAAAACAAAACTTGTTCATTTTACGGCATCACGTTGCGCTGGCTGACATTTTTATTTATTTATTACTAGTTAGCCTGTTGTTGGATATGTATGCCACCTACAATGTTATGCTCATTATATTTTTGTTATCTGTTAACTCGGAGTACCACAACATGAGTCATAATACCCAGTGGTGATTTTAGCATGTACATCTTGATGGGGCAAACTGAAATGTTTTTAGATGCATGCTGGCAAAGCACTACAACATGCTGACCAAAACGGACGGGAGCACGTTGATTTTGTTCACCCATACTAGAAGCGATCTGGACACGCAGGTTGAAATATCAAAACATACTCTGAACCAATTATATTAATTTGTTGGAAGGTTGAAAATTATTAAACATTTATGGCAATTTAGCTAGCTAGCTTGCTGCTGTTAGCTCATTTATCCTGGGATATAAACACAGGGTTATTTTACTTGAAATGCACAAGGTCCTCTACACTGACAATGAATCCACAGATAAAACTGTGAACTGAATTAGTTTCTCATCTCTCCTCCTTCCTACGGGCTTCTTTTTCTTCTTTGGACTTAATATGGAGGTAGGCAACCAACTTTACAGTGCATTACTACCGACTGGAGTGTGGTCAGACACTTGAGCATGTGGTCAGCATGTGATGGTGACTACAAACTTACATGCTGACCAGACCGCACTCGCGCCATTGCGCACAAGTTGATTTTGTCTACCCACACCAGATGCGATCAGGACACGCAGGTTAAAATACCAAAACAGACTGATGCCATGATTTCACCTATCCCCCCCCCCCCCCCCCCCCAGTTTCCGGATTATCAAACACAATCCCTGTCACCATGCAAGTTGACACAAATATTAATAACTACACAGTTTGCTGCTTCAGTGTCTTTTAGATATTTTTGTCAGATGTTACTATGGAATACTGAAGTATAATTACAAGCATTTCATAAGTGTCAGAGTGAAACTGGGGTAAGAGCTGCTGAAAAGGAAAGAAAGCGCATATGTCTTTTTAGTTTCTTAGCCGCTATAAACACATTCGAGAAATACAATATTTTATTCATAGCTCACATGCCATGGCATGCTGTCAATTAACTTCTGGGCCACCTCCTGACTGATGGAAGCCCATTCTTGCATAATCAATGCTTGGAGTTTGTCAGAATGTGTGGGTTTTTGTTTGTCCACCTGCCTCTTCAGGACTGACCACAAGTTCTCAATGGGATTAAGGTCTGGGGAGTTTCCTGGCCATGGACCCAAAATATCGATGTTTTGTTCCCCGAGCCACTTAGTTATAACTTTTGCCTTATGGCAAGGTGCTCCATCATGCTGGAAAAGGCATTGTTCATCACCAAACTGTTCCTGGATGGTTGGGAGAAGTTGCTCTCGGAGGATGTGTTGGTACCATTCTTTATTCATGGCTGTGTTCTTAGGCAAAATTGTGAGTGAGCCCACTCCCTTGGCTGAGAAGCAACCCCACACATGAATGGTCTCAGGATGCTTTACTGCTGGCATGACACAGGACTGATGGTAGCGTTCATCTTGTCTTCTCAGGACAAGCTTTTTTCCAGATGCCCCAAACAATCGGAAAGGGGATTCATCAGAGAAAATGACTTTACCCCAGTCCTCAGCAGTCCAATCCCTGTACCTTTTGCAGAATATCAGTCTGTCCCTGATGTTTTCCTGGAGAAGTGGCTTCTTTGCTGCCCTTCTTGACACCAGGCCATCCAAAAGTCTTCTCCTCACTGTGCGTGCAGATGCACTCACACCTGCCTGGTGCCATTCCTGAGCAAGCTCTGTACTGGTTGTGCTCCAATCCCATAGCTGAATCAACTTTAGGAGACAGTCCTGGCACTTGCTGGACTTTCTTGGGCGCCCTGAAGCCTGAAACCGGTCTCCTTGAAGTTTAAATTTTTTTTTACCCCTTTTTCTCCCCAATTTCGTGGTATCCAGTTGTTGTAGGAGCTACTATCTTGTCTCATCGCTACAACTCCCGTACGGGCTCGGGAGAGACGAAGGTTGAAAGTCATGCGTCCTCCGATACACAACCCAACCAGCCGTACTGCTTCTTAACACAGCGTGCATCCAACCCAGAAGCCAGCCGCACCAATGTGTCGGAGGGTACACCGTGCACCTGGCAACCTTGGTTAGCGCGCACTGTGCCCGGCTCGCCACAGGAGTCGCTGGTGCGCGATGAGACAAGGACATCCCTACCGACCAAGCCCTCCCTAACCCGGACGACGCTAGGCCAATTGTGCGTCGCCCCACAGACCTCCCGGTCGCGGCCGGTTACGACAGAGCCTGGGCGAGAACCCAGGGACTCTGATGGCACAGCTGGCACTGCAGTACAGCGCCCTTAACCACTGCGCCACCCGGGAGGCCTTCCTTGAAGTTCTTGATGATCCGATAAATAGTTGATGTAGGTGCAATCTTACTGGCAGCAATATCCTTGCCTGTGAAGCCCTTTTTGTGCAAAGCAATGATGACGGCATGTGTTTCCTTGCAGGTAACCATGGATGACAGCGGAAGAACAATGATTCCAAGCACCACCCTCCTTTTGAAGCTTCCAGTCTGTTATTCAAACTCAATCAGCATGACAGTGATCTCCAGCCTTGTCGTTGTCAACACTCATACACGTGTTAACGAGAGAATCACTGACATGATGTCAGCTGGTCCTTTTGTGGCAGGGCTGAAATAAAGTGGAAATGTTTTTGGGGGGATTCAGTTCATTTGCATGGCAAATAGGAACTTTGCAATTAATTGCAATTCATCTGATCACTCTTCATAACATTATGGAGTGTATGCAAATTGCCATCACACAAACTGAGGCAGCAGACTTTGTGAAAATTAATATTTGTGTTACTCTCAAACATTTTGGCCATGACTGTACATTTCTGTGGATATGTATTATGGTTAAAAGCAGGGTTTAGATTGAGGGGGTATGTGAGGATATAGGCCTAACCCTTGTTAAAGCGACAAGCAAAAAGCATATGCTACCACTTGTTTGCTTAGCCATAGGAAAAACAATGGTTCAGATTATATAAAGTGATCTAGGCAATAACAATGATTAACTCCACGATTATTTCTGCATTGTCTATTAGCCTATCGAAGGTCTTGCTCAGCCTCAACATCACAGGATAATGTGGTTGGTTTATTAAATTCTCTGCAATTTAGAGCTATGCCTAGCGCAAAATACCAAAAAGTTAGAATCGCTATGGGTCTATGCATAGACCAAACATCTTAATAGATAAAAAACATTTATTATTCAGGATAATCCCATTGAAATAGGCTATTCAATTCAGTGCAGTTGCATGCTTACGCATAACCTTAGACTAAATGGAACCGAAAACACCCCAGCCTGTTTTGATCACAGATCAGGATGAAGCCTGAACATTTCAGCTGTTTGTCATTGATTTATCATCTGTAACAGCTGCTGGGTTGGAGCGAGCGGTCGCATCTGCACTCGGTCCGCAGGTAGTATTACATTTCATTACATTTCATTATAGTACAACGGTTTGATTTGTCTAATCTTATCAATTTCTTCTTAGCTAGCTACACAGCCGTCTTTGTATCATAGATAATTGCGTAATTATCGTATTTCGTCGTCCTAACGCAGTCTACACTGCCCTGCAGCTAGCCAGCTAGCTAACGTCCACCGTTAGCTAGTCCACCGTCTACCGATTAGCAGCACAACTATTACACTCAACTGAACGACTTGATTAGTGTAGTGTTAGCTAGCTACATAGTTGTCTTTGCTGTCTTCGTACCCAAGATAATTGTGTAGTTTAGAGTGTGTAGTTTTATGTCGTCCTTAACATAGGAGACTCTGCTAGCTAGCCAACAGCTAGCCAACGTCTACCGAACAGAACTTCTGCACTCAACAATCCGGTCGCATTTCGCTTCGCTCCACAGGTAGTATCACATTTTTCATTTCATTTCATTACAGTACAACGGCTTGATTTGTTTGATCGTAGCTAGCTACATAGCTAGCTACATAGCCGTCTTTGTATCAAAGATAATTGTGTAGTCTAGAGCGATTTCCTAGGTTAGTTAGCCAGCTATTGTCGTTCTTTTAACGCAACGTAACGTAATCAACACTGCTAGCTAGCCAGCTAGCCCCGAATAGCAGCACAGTAGAAACTATTACACTCAACGGAACGACTTGATTAGTGTAGTGTCAACAACGCAGCCAATGCCAACTAGCCTACTTAGTCAACAACGCAGCCTCTGCCAGCTAGCCTACTTCAGCAGTACTGTATCATTTTAATCATTTTAGTCAATAAGATTCTTGCTACGTAAGCTTAACTCCCTGAACACTCGTGACGTGTAGTCCACTTGTCATTCCAATCTCCTTTGCATTAGCGTAGCCTCTTGTGTAGCCTGTCAACTATGTGTCTGTCTATCCCTGTTCTCTCCTCTCTGCACAGACCATACAAACGCTCCACATCGCGCGGCCACCCTAATCTGGTGGTCCCAGCGCGCACGACCCACGTGGAGTTCCAGGTCTCCGGTAGCCTCTGGAACTGCCGATCTGCGGCCAACAAGGCAGAGTTCATCTCCGCCTATGTCTCCCTCCAGTCCCTCGACTTCTTGGCACTGACGGAAACATGGATCACCACAGACAACACTGCTACTCCTACTGCTCTCTCTTCGTCTGCCCACGTGTTCTCGCACACCCCGAGAGCTTCTGGTCAGCGGGGTGGTGGCACCGGGATCCTCATCTCTCCCAAGTGGTCATTCTCTCTTTCTCCCCTTACCCATCTGTCTATCGCCTCCTTTGAATTCCATGCTGTCACAGTTACCAGCCCTTTCAAGCTTAACATCCTTATCATTTATCGCCCTCCAGGTTCCCTCGGAGAGTTCATCAATGAGCTTGATGCCTTGATAAGCTCCTTTCCTGAGGACGGCTCACCTCTCACAGTTCTGGGCGACTTTAACCTCCCCACGCCTACCTTTGACTCATTCCTCTCTGCCTCCTTCTTTCCACTCCTCTCCTCTTTGACCTCACCCTCTCACCTTCCCCCCCCTACTCACAAGGCAGGAAATACGCTCGACCTCATCTTTACTAGATGCTGTTCTTCCACTAACCTCGTTGCAACTCCCCCAAGTCTCCGACCACTACCTTGTATCCTTTTCCCTCTCGCTCTCATCCAACACTTCCCACACTGCCCCTACTGGATGGTATCGCGCCGTCCCAACCTTCGCTCTCTCTCCCCCGCTACTCTCTCCTCTTCCATCCTATCATCTCTTCCCTCTGCTCAAACCTTCTCCAACCTATCTCCTGATTCTGCCTCCTCAACCCTCCTCTCCTCCCTTTCTGCATCCTTTGACTCTCTATGTCCCCTATCCTCCAGGCCGGCTCGGTCCTCCCCTCCCGCTCCGTGGCTCGACGACTCATTGCGAGCTCACAGAACAGGGCTCCGGGCAGCCGAGCGGAAATGGAGGAAAACCCGCCTCCCTGCGGACCTGACATCCTTTCACTCCCTCCTCTCTACATTTTCCTCTTCTCTCTCTGCTGCTAAAGCCACTTTCTACCACTCTAAATTCCAAGCATCTGCCTCTAACCCTAGGAAGCTCTTTTGCAACCTTCTCCTCCCTCCTGAATCCTCCTCCCCCTCCCCCTCCTCCCTCTCTGCAGATGACTTCGTCAACCATTTTGAAAAGAAGGTCGACGACATCCGATCCTCGTTGCTAAGTCAAACGACACCGCTGGTTCTGCTCACACTGCCCTACCCTGTGCTCTGACCTCTTTCTCCCCTCTCTCCAGATGAAATCTCGCGTCTTGTGACGGCCGGCCGCCCTACAACCTGCCCGCTTGACCCTATCCCCTCCTCTCTTCTCCAGACCATTTCCGGAGACCTCCTCCCTTACCTCACCTCGCTCATCAACTCATCCCTGACCGCTGGCTACGTCCCTTCCGTCTTCAAGAGAGCGAGAGTTGCACCCTTCTGAAAAACCTACACTCGATCCCTCCGATGTCAACAACTACAGACCAGTATCCCTTCTTTCTTTTCTCTCCAAAACTCTTGAACGTGCCGTCCTTGGCCAGCTCTCCCGCTATCTCTCTCAGAATGACCTTCTTGATCCAAATCAGTCAGGTTTCAAGACTAGTCATTCAACTGAGACTGCTCTTCTCTGTATCACGGAGGCGCTCCGCACTGCTAAAGCTAACTCTCTCTCCTCTGCTCTCATCCTTCTAGACCTATCGGCTGCCTTCGATACTGTGAACCATCAGATCCTCCTCTCCACCCTCTCCGAGTTGGGCATCTCCGGCGCGGCCCACGCTTGGATTGCGTCCTACCTGACAGGTCGCTCCTACCAGGTGGCGTGGCGAGAATCCGTCTCCACACCACGTGCTCTCACCACTGGTGTCCCCCAGGGCTCTGTTCTAGGCCCTCTCCTATTCTCGCTATACACCAAGTCACTTGGCTCTGTCATAACCTCACATGGTCTCTCCTATCATTGCTATGCAGACGACACACAATTAATCTTCTCCTTTCCCCTTCTGATGACCAGGTGGCGAATCGCATCTCTGCATGTCTGGCAGACATATCCGTGTGGATGACGGATCACCACCTCAAGCTGAACCTCGGCAAGACGGAGCTGCTCTTCCTCCCGGGAAGGACTGCCCGCTCCATGATCTCGCCATCACGGTTGACAACTCCATTGTGTCCTCCTCCCAGAGCGCTAAGAACCTTGGCGTGATCCTGGACAACACCCTGTCGTTCTCAACTAACATCAAGGCGGTGGCCCGTTCCTGTAGGTTCATGCTCTACAACATCCGCAGAGTACGACCCTGCCTCACACAGGAAGCGGCGCAGGTCCTAATCCAGGCACTTGTCATCTCCCGTCTGGATTACTGCAACTCGCTGTTGGCTGGGCTCCCTGCCTGTGCCATTAAACCCCTACAACTCATCCAGAACGCCGCAGCCCGTCTGGTGTTCAACCTTCCCAAGTTCTCTCACGTCACCCCGCTCCTCCGCTCCCCTCCACTGGCTTCCAGTTGAAGCTCGCATCCGCTACAAGACCATGGTGCTTGCCACGGAGCTGTGAGGGGAACGGCACCTCAGTACCTCCAGGCTCTGATCAGGCCCTACACCCAAACAAGGGCACTGCGTTCATCCACCTCTGGCCTGCTCGCCTCCCTACCACTGAGGAAGTACAGTTCCCGCTCAGCCCAGTCAAAACTGTTCGCTGCTCTGGCCCCCCAATGGTGGAACAAACTCCCTCACGACGCCAGGACAGCGGAGTCAATCACCACCTTCCGGAGACACCTGAAACCCCACCTCTTTAAGGAATACCTAGGATAGGATAAAGTAATCCCTCTCACCCCCCCTCCCCCTGAAAAGATTTAGATGCACTACTGTTCCACTGGAGGTCATAAGGTGAATGCACCAATTTGTAAGTCGCTCTGGATAAGAGCGTCTGCTAAATGACTTAAATGATTTAGCCCACAGTAGCCTACAGATTTGATCCACATGAAGACCTAAACTCTCACTGTCAACTGCATTTATTTTCAGTTTAAATATATGTATGAACATAACAAGATTCAACAACTGAAACATAAACTGAACAAGTTCCACAGACATGTGACTAACAGAAAGGGAATAAAGTGTCCCTGAACAAAGGGTGGGGTCAAAATCTAAATTAACAGTCAGTATCTGGTGTGGCCACCAGCTACATTAAGTATTGCAGTGCATCTTCTCCTCATGGACTGCAACAGATTTGTCAGTTCTTGCTGTGAGATGTTACCCCATTCTTCCACCAAGGCACCTGCAAGTTCCCAGACATTTGTGGGGGGAATGGCCCTAGCCCTCACCCTGCGATCCAACAGGTCCCAGACGTGCTCAATGGGATTGAGATCCGGGCTCTTCGCTGGCCATGGCAGAAGACTGACATTCCTGTCTTGCAGGAAATCACGCACGGAACGAGCAGTATGGCTGGTGGCATTGTCATGCTGGAGGGTCATGTCAGGATGAGCCTGCAGGAAGGGTACCACATGAGGGAGGAGGATGTCTTCCCTGTAACGCACAGCATTGAGATTGCCTGCAATGACAATAAGCTCAGTCGTTGATATTTCTTTGGTACATGTGTGTCAATTTACACCCCAAGGGATGTCATTTGACTTCTGACACACACTGAGGAAGGCACAAGCTGAAAGCAGTGTGTGCAGGACATGTTGCCTGGAAAGGGGGACTCAGATGATGACGAGAGCGATGTCTTCGTCAACACCAACCGCTGTAATGTCCACTACAGTGAAAGTGGGGAAGACACTGAGGATGAGAAGAAGGAAGAAGAGGACAGAGTGTGGAGCAGCTTGTATTGTTGAGATGTTTATGACAATCCCCTGGACAGATGTTTACACCAATGTCCCCCTCAGAATACACTGGTGCTGAAGAATATATTGTGGATTGTATTCTCCCACCCCATGAATCCAATCAAACATCCTGCTGTTTTAACATGTATTTAGGGGTTGGACTTAGCATCCCATGGACATAATGTAGGTTAGGTATATCATACAGTACTTATACCACCTGTCCTAGAGAGGAACATGAGCATGCTTTTCTAAGCTATGTTGAAAAAGAGGTGAATGGTGGAAATATTGAACTGGTCCATGACACCCTGACTGAGGTTGTGTCATAATCATAATGGTTGTGTAATAAAATCTTTATTGTGGTCTTTCATCAGAAAAATACTTACAATATAATTAACCCAATGAGTCCCATTGCAACGCTGGACTTCTAACCCCTTCTAAACATGGTGTTTGTGAGCTACATTCTGGGTTGTATCGTTGGATTCGTCTTTTTCTTTTGTATCCATAGATACCAACTGTAAATTATGGGGGCTGACCTAGAGCGGTGTTTGTCAGACAAGGGCGGATCCGGAATGGTTTGAGGTACAAACTATTAAAAGGTATCTATGAAAAGCTGAGAATCTCACTCTGATGTCCACAAGCCATAGAAGTCGGTAGAAGGTAGGGGGTTCTTCTACATAGACGATCAGAGGAAATCCCAGGACATAGTGTCTATAATACTGCAATAAACTCACATACTTGCGGTCACAACTCCAAACTCCACATAGTTATCACTGACTAGTTGGATATTAATTTCTCACTGAGCAAACCATTTCTATACTTACAGCATTCATATAAATTCATTTTTATAAGGTTTTTGCTTTGACAGACATTTTTTTAATTGACATTTGTAAATAAAACTCATGTTTGTCAAATTGTTTTGTGTTATTTTTGTAACCCTGGTTATCCTGAAAATAAAATGGTAAAACATATCACTATGAGGTTAAATATAAGGGCTGGACATGCAGATAAATTAAAAGCAGATTTTTTGGGGGGGTCTCAGTACTGATAGGTTTAAGATTTTTGTCCAGATGTCTGATTCAAAATTAAATAATCAAATATTAAAATGGTTCATGTTCAGAGAAACATTGAAAAGTGCACAACATTTGTCAGAGAGGTTCATTTACACATTTATTTACTTACTCAACTGTTGGTTTGGGATAACCAAACCTCAGATCTAACTCAACCATTATACAGTGGCAGTGGTCAAATCAGTCAAATGTAATTCATCTTAACATGTTTGTTGCACCTCATGATTCTGCTCATAACTAGCCCCCGGGCCCAAAAAACTGAGCATGAGAATTCCTGCCCACAGCAAGGGACCCAAACCTGTTCAACAGGAGGCAGTTGAGCAATGTATGCAATATATGGCCTTCACAGTTGACTGTGTACCAAGTAGGTCATTCTGTTTAATACTTCCAATACTTACATGCCGTCACAAACTAACATTTCTTCAACATCAGTAAAAACAAACGACATCCAGTATTTCTGTCAAACGTAGGTTCACGTTTATCACACTGTGGGGCCTTATTACAGGGCAGTTCTCAGCTGGAAGGATACCTTTCTCCATCACCATCTATCATTTGAGTCAGTTTTAAAACAACCAGTCTAGTATTTCCTCAGGTTCCTCACATCGTTGTGTTTACAGTAATAATAGGTTTACATGAATAAATCAGTACTGTTCCCCATTCTCATGCTCCTCTCCATTGTCAAGTGGCAGCACACCTTCTCTATAGACAATCACCATCATGTCAGTTTTACATAATAGGATAGCCAGTCAGTAAATAGCTCCCTATGAAGGCCTTCCCCATTGTCAAGTGGCAGCAGAGCCGCGGGGTGCTAAGAGTGCTGCAGCACCTCCTGATAAATAATTATTAAAAAATTATTACTATAAACATTTCCTCAGAATTTCCAACATGCTTTCAATGAGGATGACAGTTCTACTGTGTATTCGGAAAGTATTCAGACCCCTTGAATTTTTCCATATTTTGTTACGTTACAGCCTTATTCTAAAATTGATTAAATAGTATTTTTCCCCTCATCAATCTACACACAATAACCCCATAATGACAAAGCAAAAACAAAAATGATATTACATGTACCGATTTCTCCCATTCTTCTCTGCAGATCCTCTCAAGCTCTGTCAGGTTGGATGGGGAGCGTTGCTGCACAGCTATTTTCAGGTCTCTCCAGAGATGTTCGATCGGGTTCAAGTCCGGGCTCTGGTTGGGCTACTCAAGGATATTCAGAGACTTGTCCCGATGCCACTCCAGCACTGTCTTGGCTGTGTGCCAAGGTCATTGTCCTGTTGGAAGGTGAACCTTCGCGCAAATCTTTTTTCTCATGGTCTGAGAGTCCTTTTGGCAAACTCCAAGCGGGCTGTTATGTGCCTTTTATTGAGGAGTGGCTTCCGTCTGGCCACTCTACCATAAAGGCCTGATTGGTGGAGTGCTGCAGAAATGGTTGTCCTTCTGGAAGGTTCTCCCTCAAAAAATCTAATCTTTAAAAAAAAATATATATATTTCACCAGGTAGGCCAGTTGAGAAGTTCTCATTTACAACTTCGACCTGGCCAAGATAAAGCAAAGAAGTGCGACACAAACAACACAGAGTTACACATGGAATAAACAAACATACAGTCAATAACACAATAGAAAAAAATGAATAAATAATAATAATAATTATTGGTTACATATTTCGCAGATGTTATTGCGGGTGTAGCGAAATGCTTGTCTTCCTAGCTCCAACAGTGCAGTAATATCTAACTAAATGCTTGTCTTCCTAGCTCCAACAGTGCAGTAATATCTAACTAAATGCTTGTCTTCCTAGCTCCAACAGTGCAGTAATATCTAACTAAATGCTTGTCTTCCTAGCTCCAACAGTGCAGTAATATCTAACTAAATGCTTGTCTTCCTAGCTCCAACAGTGCAGTAATATCTAACTAAATGCTTGTCTTCCTAGCTCCAACAGTGCAGTAATATCTAACTAAATGCTTGTGTTCCTAGCTCCAACAGTGCAGTAATATCTAACTAAATGCTTGTCTTCCTAGCTCCAACAGTGCAGTAATATCTAACTAAATGCTTGTGTTCCTAGCTCCAACAGTGCAGTAATATCTAACTAAATGCTTGTGTTCCTAGCTCCAACAGTGCAGTAATATCTAACTAAATGCTTGTCTTCCTAGCTCCAACAGTGCAGTAATATCTAACTAAATGCTTGTCTTCCTAGCTCCAACAGTGCAGTAATATCTAACTAAATGCTTGTCTTCCTAGCTCCAACAGTGCAGTAATATCTAACTAAATGCTTGTGTTCCTAGCTCCAACAGTGCAGTAATATCTAACTAAATGCTTGTGTTCCTAGCTCCAACAGTGCAGTAATATCTAACTAAATGCTTGTCTTCCTAGCTCCAACAGTGCAGTAATATCTAACTAAATGCTTGTCTTCCTAGCTCCAACAGTGCAGTAATATCTAACTAAATGCTTGTCTTCCTAGCTCCAACAGTGCAGTAATATCTAACTAAATGCTTGTCTTCCTAGCTCCAACAGTGCAGTAATATCTAACTAAATGCTTGTCTTCCTAGCTCCAACAGTGCAGTAATATCTAACTAAATGCTTGTCTTCCTAGCTCCAACAGTGCAGTAATATCTAACTAAATGCTTGTCTTCCTAGCTCCAACAGTGCAGTAATATCTAACTAAATGCTTGTCTTCCTAGCTCCAACAGTGCAGTAATATCTAACTAAATGCTTGTCTTCCTAGCTCCAACAGTGCAGTAATATCTAACTAAATGCTTGTCTTCCTAGCTCCAACAGTGCAGTAATATCTAACTAAATGCTTGTCTTCCTAGCTCCAACAGTGCAGTAATATCTAACTAAATGCTTGTCTTCCTAGCTCCAACAGTGCAGTAATATCTAACTAAATGCTTGTCTTCCTAGCTCCAACAGTGCAGTAATATCTAACTAAATGCTTGTCTTCCTAGCTCCAACAGTGCAGTAATATCTAACTAAATGCTTGTCTTCCTAGCTCCAACAGTGCAGTAATATCTAACTAAATGCTTGTCTTCCTAGCTCCAACAGTGCAGTAATATCTAACTAAATGCTTGTCTTCCTAGCTCCAACAGTGCAGTAATATCTAACTAAATGCTTGTCTTCCTAGCTCCAACAGTGCAGTAATATCTAACTAAATGCTTGTCTTCCTAGCTCCAACAGTGCAGTAATATCTAACTAAATGCTTGTCTTCCTAGCTCCAACAGTGCAGTAATATCTAACTAAATGCTTGTCTTCCTAGCTCCAACAGTGCAGTAATATCTAACTAAATGCTTGTCTTCCTAGCTCCAACAGTGCAGTAATATCTAACTAAATGCTTGTCTTCCTAGCTCCAACAGTGCAGTAATATCTAACTAAATGCTTGTGTTTCTAGCTCCAACAGTGCAGTAATATCTAACTAAATGCTTGTGTTTCTAGCTCCAACAGTGCAGTAATATCTAACTAAATGCTTGTGTTTCTAGCTCCAACAGTGCAGTAATATCTAACTAAATGCTTGTCTTCCTAGCTCCAACAGTGCAGTAATATCTAACTAAATGCTTGTCTTCCTAGCTCCAACAGTGCAGTAATATCTAACTAAATGCTTGTCTTCCTAGCTCCAACATTGCAGTAATATCTAACTAAATGCTTGTCTTCCTAGCTCCAACAGTGCAGTAATATCTAACTAAATGCTTGTCTTCCTAGCTCCAACAGTGCAGTAATATCTAACTAAATGCTTGTCTTCCTAGCTCCAACAGTGCAGTAATATCTAACTAAATGCTTGTCTTCCTAGCTCCAACAGTGCAGTAATATCTAACTAAATGCTTGTCTTCCTAGCTCCAACAGTGCAGTAATATCTAACTAAATGCTTGTGTTTCTAGCTCCAACATTGCAGTAGTATCTAACTAAATGCTTGTGTTCCTAGCTCCAACATTGCAGTAGTATCTAACTAAATGCTTGTGTTTCTAGCTCCAACATTGCAGTAGTATCTAACTAAATGCTTGTGTTTCTAGCTCCAACATTGCAGTAATATCTAACTAAATGCTTGTCTTCCTAGCTCCAACAGTGCAGTAATATCTAACTAAATGCTTGTCTTCCTAGCTCCAACATTGCAGTAATATCTAACTAAATGCTTGTCTTCCTAGCTCCAACATTGCAGTAATATCTAACTAAATGCTTGTCTTCCTAGCTCCAACAGTGCAGTAATATCTAACTAAATGCTTGTGTTCCTAGCTCCAACAGTGCAGTAATATCTAACTAAATGCTTGTGTTCCTAGCTCCAACAGTGCAGTAATATCTAACTAAATGCTTGTGTTCCTAGCTCCAACAGTGCAGTAATATCTAACTAAATGCTTGTGTTCCTAGCTCCAACAGTGCAGTAATATCTAACTAAATGCTTGTGTTCCTAGCTCCAACATTGCAGTAGTATCTAACAAGTCACAACAATACACACAATCTAAAAGTAAAAGAATGGAATTAAGAAATATATAAATATTAGGATGAGCAATGTCTGAATGGCATTGACTAAAATACAGCAGAATACAGTATATACATATGCAATGAGTAAAGAGGTATGTAAACATTATTAAAGTGACTAGTGTTTTATTAAAGGGACCAGTGATTCCATGTCTATGGATATAAGGTGCAGGGCTGAGTCACCGGGTGGTAGCCGGTTACTCGGAAGCTGTTTTTCAGTCTCTCGGTCCCAGCCAGGGAACCTCACATCTCCACAGACGAACTCTGTCAGAGTGACCATGAGGTTCTTGGTCACCTCCCTGACTTAGATCCTTCTCCCGCCGGGCCAGCTCTAGGGAGAGTCTTGGTGGTTCCAAACTTCTTCCATTTAAAGAATGATGGAGGCCACTGTGTTCTTGGGGACCTTCAATGCTGCAGACATTTTTTGGTACCCTTCCCCAGATCTGTGCATCGACACAATCCTGTATTGGAGCTCTACGGACAATTCCTTCGACCTCATGGCTTGGTTTTTGCTCTGACATGCACTGTCAACTGTGGGACCTTATATAGACAGGTGTGTGCCTTTCCAAATCATGTCCAATCAATTGAATTTACCACAGGTGGACTCCCATCAAGTTGTAGAAACATCTCAAGGATGATCATTGGAAACAGAATGCACCTGAGCTCGTATAGCTAACATTTGTGAATTTGGTCGGGTCACTCACAAAGTTGCATATTGCAGCTTTAAGTCAGTTTCATACCAGTCAGTGATTACCTCACTATAGAGCTGAATTTTCAGAACTACCCCATGGATCCGTCAGAAGTTCCTGTCCCTTGTTGTCTTTCACACTAAATGGATCTATCAGAAATGTATTCTTGTTCTCCTTCTCAGTTCTCAGGATGGTGCTGTTGCACTCTGTCTGGTTCCTCATTATCTCCGACCACAGCTTCATCACCTGAGCAGGGCTGCGTTTGTGTACCAGTAAGATAGTGTGGTACGCACACCGCTCTTCCCCCTCTTTCTTGGGGAAGTCGAAGGTGAGGAAGGCGGGGTGGTGGATGGGGTGGACCCCGAGCCTGTGGAGGCACATGCCCACGTAGACATCATCAATGGGGTACAGGTGAACTCTCCGGGAAATACGGTTGAGCCTCAGGGCCAGCTCCCCTGAGTACACCACCCCTCCCCCACCCCCGTACGGAGGGTACAGACCATTATAGAAACTAGCAGGAATAAAGTACTTGGTAGTGTTGACTCTGTTGGGGCTGGCTGCTCCTATCACATCCCCTACCATGAATCCCTTCATAAACTCTGACCCAGGCGCACCTGACAGGATCGTCTGCTCCCGGAGGTAGTCTAAGAGAGCAGGGGTCCGCAACAGGACGTCGTCGTCCCCTTTAAAGATGAAGCGTGCCATGGGGCAGTGGGTGGAGAGCCAGTCCCACAGCAGCACGTCCTTCAGGGTGAGGTTATAGAAGGAGTCGTGGAAGTCCCACTGGAGGATGTCCCTGTACTGGCGGCTCTCCAGCTGCAGCAGCTCGCTGACGTCTACTCGGGGCTCTGCGTGGTTCTTCCCCAGGAGGAAGACCCTCCGCACCACACCGCCGTTCCCTGTCGCCCCTGCCACCCATCCCGCCCGGCCCCATGTCTGCCGGATGGCTTGACGGTTCTCAAAGTTCAGATCCTTGGTCTTAATGGCCAGCACTAGGAGAGGCCCCTGTCCCTTACTTGGCCCACGCCCACACAGTTTAGCAGGCTCAATGAGGACAGGGTAGTCCCTGAAGTGCATGGAGCGCACAAACATCTGCATCTGCAGGGGCAGCTCTGGGAAATCCTCCATTTGAGACGTCAAGTTCCCAATCTCAGAGAACCCTGCACTCAAGGTGGGGAAGGAAAACCGCAAATAGTTTTTATTATTGTTATTATTGGTATCAAGATGGTAATTGTACTCTCTGCTGGGCATCAGGATGGGGTTGTATTGGCGGTCAATGTGTAACTGGAGCAGGTTCCAGAGGGCTCCTCCGTGGGGCTTGGGGTCCCAGAAGGAGCTGGTGGGATGGGGGGCCACGGTGCCATTACTGGTTAACCCCAGTGCAATGAAGCGCTCTGGTAGAGTTTGTGGGATAGGGGCAGCAACGCCTGGGCCTGTGATGGTGGTAGTACCATAGCACACAGCCAGGGTGACGTACACACAGAGAGATCCCACCAGGACACCTGGAGTACAGCACAGGCATAGGAGAACACGCCGCCACCGCCAATGGTAGCACGCCATTTAACTACAGAAAGAGAAGGAGCAAGGGAGAGAGAGCAGGCAGTGGAGAGGTGGCGGGATACATTTGGAGAAGAGTGTGGAAGAAATGGGGAAGAGATGTAAGGAGAGAGAGGGAGGAATGATAAGGGGAGTGAGAGAGGAGGGGAGGAGAGAGGTGGGAGATTTTATTATTGCAATCTTTTGTCACTTAAATCAATACAGCTACATGACTAACTAAGAATAATGACTAGGGCCCTGTGTTTTGGACAATCATGTGACATGCCTGGATTTGTACCTTTATTTAAAGCTTTTTCATCAACAGTCCTCATTTGTTTTTATGTCAGATGGTCCAGCACCGTCCTCAGACAATTGCTTTAATGTAAAATACCGGAAAATATTTCATTTCAAATACCGGATAAGAATACATCTTATTTTAAGTAATTTATTAGTGTTTGACTTGGTCAGGTCGCCGAACAGGTGTTGTGCCGAAAATCTCCCCCCTGACGAAAATCTCCCCCTTGCCAGAATCCCCCCCCTCCCCCTCTAATTTCCTTAATTTTGTGACTAGAGTCAAATACTTTCTGTGACACACATCAGAGTCAAATACTTTCTATAGAACAAACTTCACGCCCCCTTCTAATTTCCCGAATTTTGGCAAAGAGATTTATTTATCGACTAATACACTTAAAACAAATAGCCAAACCGAAAACTGCAGACATTACTAGTGCCTCCCACGCGATCAAACCGACATAAAAAAAATAATGAAATGCAGGCCAGAAATCCCAACAAGCAAGCACGTCGCAGCAATGAAGAATTGAGTGCGTGCGAGTTCACGCGAGACGGGGGGGATTCTGGCAAGGGGGAGCTTTTCTGCACAACACCGGAACCGGGGGCTGAGGGGGGGTCACCAAGGGCGCCATACAAGCTAGAACCGCCACATACACTTGAAACAAATAGCCAAACCGAAAACTGCAGATACATTGCTTTCTGCTACTAAGATCAGTGAAATATAGGCTAAACTGACAACGGAGTGAAGAGCAGAAATATCAACTAGCAAGCAAGTCACAGCAATGAAGGACGTGAAGGGGCGGAGAATTCTGACGGGGGAGACTTTCGGTACAACACCGGCTCTAAACATTTTGGGGGAAATTGCGTACTGACTCCTCTATAAAACAAAGTAGTTTATCGCCCAAATTCACAAAGTTGATCAAAGCGGAATGAAGGTGGGATCTGCATTGATCTGAAATGGAGAGAGGGCATTCATTTCCTGGTTCCTGATTCCGTTTTGTTCAAGTTTATTTGCCGCTAGTCTAACATTGCATATCAAGGGTGGCAACCATCCTCCAGGATAGCTACTGGGTGTGCAGGCTTTTGTTCAAGCCCTGGTCTAACCACATTGTAGCCTAAACAGCACATCAGCTGCTCAACATGACCTTGATAAGCAGACTTGGGTGTTTCAGGGCTGGTTCAAAAGCTAAGCACAAACAGGCTCTCTCCAGGTGGAAGGTTGACCACATCTTGATAACGTGTGACTAACAGTACAGTTCTACTTTCTGGGTGTTTAAGTTCCTTGATAAAGGGCACAATGGCAGGAGATGGTAGGCCTACATGGGATCAGACACAGCTGCCTTTCAGTGTCAATAATGGTTACTTTTTCATGTAGGCTATGATAATAGTCATTCAAATTTGGTTAAGTCATGGAAAATGTGTATGTACCCATCAGAGGTTTCTATAGCATGATGTCATTTGTGAATTTTGGTGAACAGTCTAATGGACCGACTTGGAAAAAGACAGCCCCTGCACTTATTTCATCCCAAGTCAAGCACTGCCATTTCTGAGTATGTAACAAACATGGCACAAAAAGTGTGATGTGTATTGGGATATACAGTGGAAAATAAAGTAGGGCTATAGATTCCTTATCAATTATGAAATATTTAAAAATGATATGATATTCAAAATTCATTGATCGTCTATTAGGCATATCTGAGTACTTCAAAATCAGTAAATTTGACCACATCCTACCTTGATTTTCCCCTTTGAAACTAATGTTTTTCCATATGACTATTATAGGCTAATATAAGCATTGACTTTGATTTGTATCCATCGTGTGTGCCAATTTATATAAAAATTAGCTTGCCAAAACGTAAATGATATAATCACATAATAGCCTATAAATCAAAGGTATGATCTTTTCTTTGGTCTTCTCAGACGATCCGGAGACCAAATGATCCCCTGAAGTGTTCTCCACCGATACAAACTACTGTGAAACAGCATAGCGGCAGAGCAAGAATTTACCTACAGTTTACAGCAAAACCAGTTGCAGGTATATACATGAAGGACACTCCCCTCTATTGTCAGAAACGAGAACAGAGATACCTTACCTGATCGATCACTCAGTTTCAATCAATCAGCACCATACATGTTACTGTTGTTGATTTACTTTTAAGTCCCACTCCATTTTTGCACATTTCCCATTGAAAAATGATAATTCAAGTATACATACAGTAAAATACAGTAAGCAACACCGTGTATTTCACAATTGCGAAAGTCAAGGGTTTGGCTTTATTGAGTCAAGGTTTGGCATTATTGAGTCATAATACCCATAAAACCTAGCAATGAGAAACACACTTCAAAACAAGGTAGCCATGACTAAATGCAGCTAAACAAACGCCCTTCTTCATGAAAACCTTTTTAAATTGAAAACCAGCCCAGCCAACATTTCCATGTGGGGCCTATAAGGGTTAATAAAGGGCTGTTCCATGGGCCACATTAGGTAAACCCAAAAGGGACCTACAAAGTTTTGTCCTCAGTATCCAAGCTGACCCCAAGTGTGGTTGCCATGTTGGGCTTATTAAGGGACCCTAGTGGGCAACTGTGTGATAACCCACATGGGCTCCAGGTTTTATCCCAGGTGAGTTAAAGAATGGTTACCACTTGGACCCCCATCTAGGATAACCAGAAGGTTCTCATAAAGTTGTCCTCAGTATCCATGTTGGCCCCACATGTGGTTGCCATGTTGGGCTTTATGTGGGTACATATCTTTTGAAGTCCAAGATGGCAACATGGCAACCACACCCATGTCGACAGTGAAGATGAGCAATGCTGCAGCAGCATCAGTTTCTACTTCTATTAGTTCATCCTTTTCCAGATATGAAAGTAGACATCCCTCAGTTACACAAGATGGTTGTTATATGCTGTGCTTTGGTCAATCTGAGAGTTATGTTGTGCCATTTGAGGAGAGCATTTTCACCTTGTCATCATGACAAAAGTGCCCCCTTAAACCATATCAATATATAAAATGTAATTTGGAACGTGTAAAAGACTATTGTTTGATACTATAAACATACTGTACTTTAATAATGTTGTTGTATGGGTGAAATGAAAAGTATTGTGTCATCTCTGCTTTGCCTAGCCCCATTGAATGAAAAGTATTGTGTCATCTCTGCTTTGCCTAGCCCCATTGAATAAAAAGTATTGTGTCATCTCTGCTTTGCCTAGCCCCATTGAATAAAAAGTATTTCTTATAGCCTAACTTTTCTTTCTTTACAATTAAAAATTTTAGCATAGACAATGTAATTGTTGTGGGAGTCTTAGGCAAACCATCTTCATTATCACAGTGGCACCTCCAAGTGCTACTCAGACCTTGGAGAAAAGTATCTGTCATTGAACTTGGTGGTAGTAGTTGTGTGTTTTCAGATACGGATCCCCATCATCTTCTGATTCCACCTAGATTACAAGAGTTGGATTTGCTAATAATTTCATGTCAGCACAAAGCAGGTACAAAATTGAGTATAATGATTAGCCTTATATGCATTGTCTAATGGTATTGTTTTTAAATTGAGAACATATAGCTGAACAGTATGTAAACAATGTGTGAGTTAAACTATTCTCTGCTTCAGATGCACAGTGTCAAGGAGTGCATTGCAAATGCCCATAAGGCTAATGCCATCATTACTGTAGGCCAGTGGTTCCCAACTCCGGTCCTCGAATATACCCCCAAAGGTACAGTTTTATTGTTGCTCTGGACAAACACACCTGATTCAACTTGTCAACTAATCATCAGGCCCTAAATAAGTTGAATCAGGTATGTTTGTCTGGGGCTACAACAAAAATGTGTGATGTTGTGGGGACTGGAGGACTGGAGTTGGGAACCACTGATGTAGGTCATTATCAGCTGCAAAATGGGTTCACATGGCTGTTATCCTAAAGAAAATAGTGACAATCAAATAAGACAACACAGAAATAGACTAATTAGAGACAGATTCCCTTCCCCTCTTTATTGAAAGATTGTGATCTGGGATTACTCAACATCAACACTAGTTCATCCTGAATAAAAGTTAAGTTAATAATTAAAACCAGTTTTAACACTTAACTTCAAATAATCAACACTTTCATATCATTTCAAAATGTACAAGTAATCTAACTCGTTTGTAAAGGTTAGACATTTCAGTAAAAACAAGGACACGGCCAACCCCACCCACTGAGACCTGATCTACTGGTTGAGCAGAGTTCTGTCCAGCCCAGCAATAGTCCAGGTAATTATAAACTAATTAGGTTTGATACATTGAATCAGGTGTGTTGGTACTTCGCTGGAACAGAAGCGTGCAAACCAGTGGAGGCTGTTGATGGGAGCACAGCTCATATTTAATAACGTTCCACCAATTCCCGTTCCAGCCATTACCAAGAGCCCCCAAATTAAGGTGCCCTTGGTGCACAACCAGCAGGGTTGGGCTGCTCCAGTTGTAATAGGTTTATACTTTTAAACACTTTTTGTTTACAACATTTGCTAACATAGTAGCTAGGTATACATAATCCATAGTATACAGGGATGCACTCGTATTCTCTTGGGACATTCATTTGGACCTCTTCATCTGCAGACAGGGTTTCACGACAGAAAACATCCCAAAGAAACAGGCTGCATTATACTCAAATTAGACAGCACTGAAAATGATGTTGCTATCTTCTCGCTAGGGACTGGAACTGGAGAATATTTTCATAATGTTCTTCCACAAATGTACCTGCCTTATCCAGAGTAGCCTACTCTCCCTTCTCTGACAGCTGGCAGTGCTAGCTAACGTTCATCTTTTCACCCTCTTCCGTTACAAATGCATTTGGAATTAACGGTACAACGATAAATACATCAAGATAACTAACTAGCTAATATGAAGTTAGCAAGCAGTTGATATAAAATTAACTTAGTTAACTATACAGTATGTAAAGGTAGCTAGCTAACTAGCGAACATTGTTAGCTTGCACACTAAGTTTCTGTAGCAATTTAGCTAATAATATTTAACTAGGCAAATCAGCTAAGAACACATTCTTATTTTACAATGAAGGCCTACCACGGACGACGCTGGGCCAATTGTGCGCCGCCCTATGGGACTCCCAATCACGGCCGGATGTAATGCATCGTTTTTGATAATTTTCGAAATATGTTACTTACGTTATCTCAATGCCTCCCTTTTCTCGGTCTTTAGAAAAATAAATATTGGGTAATCTTCCTGACGTTTCCGGTGGTAGCAATACGCAACCAGTCATGTGGCCGATTGGAGGACTTTTACCAGACTGACTGGTCTTCCAACACCGCGGTTGGTAGGTGATTTGAGATGCAACTGCAAGCCCTTTATTTTGCACGTTCCGTGCCCAGGATTCGAGACAAGCAGTTGGACGTCGTAGACGTGGTGCGCCGCCTGGGAAAGCAGATGACAGCTTTCCGCGGACAACCATCATGTGGTTAACAATGAGAATCAAGAAGCCAATGAGTCCAGTTTTCTCGTGGAGAATCAACTACGAATCAAATATTCTCTCACTCCAGAAGATGCTGCTGCAAACTTTAACCAGTGGCAAAAGAGGCTAGAGAAGAAGGGAGACATCCCTCAGTTAACTACAGCGGTAGAGAAGAAGGGAGACATCCCTCAGTTAACTACAGTGGTAGAGATGAAGGGAGACATCCCTCAGTTAACTACAGCGGTAGAGATGAAGGGAGACATCCCTCAGTTAACTACAGCGGCAGAGATGAAGGGAGACATCCCTCAGTTAACTACAGCGGTAGAGAAGAAGGGAGACATCCCTCAGTTAACTACAGTGGTAGAGATGAAGGGAGAAATCCCTCAGTTAACTACAGCGGTAGAGATGAAGGGAGAAATCCCTCAGTTAACTACAGCGGTAGAGATGAAGGGAGAAATCCCTCAGTTAACTACAGCGGTAGAGAAGAAGGGAGACATCCCTCAGTTAACTACAGCGGTAGAGAAGAAGGGAGACATCCCTCAGTTAACTACAGCGGTAGAGAAGAAGGGAGACATCCCTCAGTTAACTACAGCGGTAGAGAAGAAGGGAGACATCCCTCAGTTAACTACAGCGGTAGAGAAGAAGGGAGACATCCCTCAGTTAACTACAGCGGTAGAGAAGAAGGGAGACATCCCTCAGTTAACTACAGTGGTAGAGATGAAGGGAGACATCCCTCAGTTAACTACAGCGGTAGAGATGAAGGGAGACATCCCTCAGTTAACTACAGCGGCAGAGATGAAGGGAGACATCCCTCAGTTAACTACAGCGGTAGAGAAGAAGGAGACATCCTCAGTTAACTACAGTGGTAGAGATGAAGGGAGAAATCCCTCAGTTAACTACAGCGGTAGAGATGAAGGGAGAAATCCTCAGTTAACTACAGCGGTAGAGATGAAGGGAGAAATCCCTCAGTTAACTACAGCGGTAGAGAAGAAGGAGACATCCCTCAGTTAACTACAGTGGTAGAGATGAAGGGAGAAATCCCTCAGTTAACTACAGCGGTAGAGATGAAGGGAGAAATCCTCAGTTAACTACAGCGGTAGAGATGAAGGAGACATCCCTCAGTTAACTACAGCGGTAGAGATGAAGGAGAAATCCCTCAGTTAACTACAGCGGTAGAGATGAAGGAGACATCCCTCAGTTAACTACAGCGGTAGAGATGAAGGAGACATCCTCAGTTAACTACAGCGGTAGAGATGAAGGGAGACATCCCTCAGTTAACTACAGCGGTAGAGATGAAGGGAGACATCCCTCAGTTAACTACAGCGGTAGAGATGAAGGGAGACATCCCTCAGTTAACTACAGCGGTAGAGATGAAGGGAGACATCCCTCAGTTAACTACAGCGGTAGAGATGAAGGGAGACATCCCTCAGTTAACTACAGCGGTAGAGATGAAGGGAGACATCCCTCAGTTAACTACAGCGGTAGAGATGAAGGGAGACATCCCTCAGTTAACTACAGCGGTAGAGATGAAGGGAGACATCCCTCAGTTAACTACAGCGGTAGAGATGAAGGAGACATCCCTAACTACAGCGGTAGAGATGAAGGGAGACATCCCTCAGTTAACTACAGCGGTAGAGATGAAGGGAGAAATCCCTCAGTTAACTACAGCGGTAGAGAAGAAGGGAGACATCCCTCAGTTAACTACAGCGGTAGAGATGAAGGGAGAAATCCCTCAGTTAACTACAGCGGTAGAGATGAAGGGAGACATCCCTCAGTTAACTACAGCGGTAGAGATGAAGGGAGAAATCCCTCAGTTAACTACAGCGGTAGAGATGAAGGGAGACATCCCTCAGTTAACTACAGCGGTAGAGATGAAGGGAGACATCCCTCAGTTAACTAACTACAGCGGTAGAGATGAAGGGAGACATCCTCAGTTAACTACAGCGGTAGAGATGAAGGAGACATCCCTCAGTTAACTACAGCGGTAGAGATGAAGGGAGACATCCCTCAGTTAACTACAGCGGTAGAGATGAAGGGAGACATCCCTCAGTTAACTACAGCGGTAGAGATGAAGGGAGAAATCCCTCAGTTAACTACAGCGGTAGAGATGAAGGGAGAAATCCCTCAGTTAACTACAGCGGTAGAGATGAAGGGAGACATCCCTCAGTTAACTACAGCGGTAGAGATGAAGGGAGACATCCCTCAGTTAACTACAGCGGTAGAGATGAAGGGAGACATCCCTCAGTTAACTACAGCGGTAGAGATGAAGGGAGACATCCCTCAGTTAACTACAGCGGTAGAGATGAAGGAGACATCCTCAGTTAACTACAGCGGTAGAGATGAAGGAGACATCCCTCAGTTAACTACAGCGGTAGAGATGAAGGAGACATCCCTCAGTTAACTACAGCGGTAGAGATGAAGGGAGACATCCTCAGTTAACTACAGCGGTAGAGATGAAGGGAGACATCCCTCAGTTAACTACAGCGGATGAGAGATGAAGGGAAGGAGAAATCCCTCAGTTAACTACAGCGGTAGAGATGAAGGAGAAATCCCTCAGTTAACTACAGCGGTAGAGATGAAGGAGACATCCCTCAGTTAACTACAGCGGTAGAGATGAAGGGAGAAATCCCTCAGTTAACTACAGCGGTAGAGATGAAGGGAGACATCCCTCAGTTAACTACAGCGGTAGAGATGAAGGGAGACATCCCTCAGTTAACTACAGCGGTAGAGAGGAAGGGAGACATCCTCAGTTAACTACAGCGGTAGAGATGAAGGGAGAAATCCTCAGTTAACTACAGCGGTAGAGATGAAGGGAGACATCCCTCAGTTAACTACAGCGGTAGAGATGAAGGGAGACATCCCTGAGTTAACTTAACTACAGCGGTAGAGATGAAGGAGACATCCCTCAGTTAACTACAGCGGTAGAGATGAAGGGAGACATCCCTCAGTTAACTACAGCGGTAGAGATGAAGGGAGACATCCTCAGTTAACTACAGCGGTAGAGAATAAGGGAGACATCCCTCAGTTAACTACAGCGGTAGAGAAGAAGGGAGACATCCCTCAGTTAACTACAGCGGTAGAGATGAAGGGAGATATCCCTCAGTTAACTACAGCGGTAGAGATGAAGGGAGACATCCCTCAGTTAACTACAGCGGTAGAGAGGAAGGGAGACATCCCTCAGTTAACTACAGCGGTAGAGATGAAGGGAGACATCCCTGAGTTAACTACAGCGGTAGAGATGAAGGGAGACATCCCTCAGTTAACTACAGCGGTAGAGAGGAAGGGAGACATCCCTCAGTTAACTACAGCGGTAGAGATGAAGGGAGACATCCCTGAGTTAACTACAGCGGTAGAGATGAAGGGAGACATCCCTCAGTTAACTACAGCGGTAGAGATGAAGGGAGACATCCCTCAGTTAACTACAGCGGTAGAGATGAAGGAGAAATCCCTCAGTTAACTACAGCGGTAGAGATCCCTCATTAACTACAGAAGGAAGGAGACATCCCTCAGTTAACTACAGCGGTAGAGATGAAGGGAGACATCCCTCAGTTAACTACAGCGGTAGAGATGAAGGGAGACATCCCTCAGTTAACTACAGCGGTAGAGATGAAGGGAGAAATCCCTCAGTTAACTACAGCGGTAGAGATGAAGGGAGACATCCCTCAGTTAACTACAGCGGTAGAGATGAAGGGAGACATCCCTCAGTTAACTACAGCGGTAGAGAAGGGAGAATCCTCAGTTAACTACAGCGGTAGAGACGAAGGGAGAAATCCCTCAGTTAACTACATCGGTAGAGATGAAGGGAAACATCCCTCAGTTAACTACAGCGGTAGAGATGAAGGGAAACATCCCTCAGTTAACTACAGCGGTAGAGATGAAGGGAGACATCCCTCAGTTAACTACAGCGGTAGAGATGAAGGGAGACATCCCTCAGTTAACTACAGCGGTAGAGATGAAGGGAGACATCCCTCAGTTAACTACAGCGGTAGAGATGAAGGGAGACATCCCTCAGTTAACTACAGCAACCCTTTTGCATTTATCGATGGAAAGAAGATCGATTGCCAGGACGTCAAGAATGTACTGAATGTTTTGAAAACACTGTGCCCAGGTATATAGCTACATTGCTCTTTGGAATCCACATCAGCAACAAACTAACATGGTCCAAGCACACCAAGACAGTCGTGAAGAGGGCACAACAAAACCTATTCACCCTCAGGAGACTGAAAAGATTTGACATGACAGGTTGCATCACTGCCTGGTATGGCAACTGTTTGGACTCTGACTGCAAGGCACTACAGAGGGTAGTGTGTACGGCCCAGTACATCACCGGGGCCAAGCTTCCTGACATCCAGGACCTCCATACCAGGCGGTGTCAGAGGAAGGCCCTAAAAATGGTCAAAGACTCCAGCCACCCTAGTCATAGACTTTTCTCTCTGCTACTGCACAGCAAACAATATCAGAGCGCCAAGCCTACGTCCAGGAGGCTTCTAAACAGCTTCTACCCCCAAGCCATAAGACTCCTGAACAGCTAATCAAATGGTTACCCGGACTATTTGCGCCCCCCCCCCCCCCCCCCCTTCTACACTGCTGCCTCTCTCTGTTATTATTTTTCTAATGATCAATTAGCCTTTTAAAATGATAAACTTGGATTAGCTAACACAACGTGCCATTGGAACACAGGAGTGATGGTTGCTGATATTGGGCCCCTGTACGCCTATGTAGATATTCCATAAAAGAAATCTGCAGTTTCCAGCTACAATAGTCATTTACAACATTAACGATGTCTACACTGTATTTCTGATCAATTTGATGTTATTGTAATGGACAAAACATTTGCTTTTCTTTCAAAAACAAGGACATTTCTAAGTGACCCCAAACTTTCGAACGGTAGTGTACATGTAGTGATATGTTTTTTTGTTACTGTATTGTAAGTATAAATGTTATAAAAAATACATATAAAAAACATTCCATGACATGCAGTAAGAAATTGTTGGTAGATTCATAGATAAACCCTCTCAAAGTATAGGGAAAGATAGCCTACCTTTTTATGGTTGTTTGATCAATAGGACTGTAAAGTTCCCAAATGTAAGAGGACTCCTGTGGGATTGACATATTTGTAGAAATCCATTCAGCTGTATTATGTGGCTTTTGCCAAATGCGTTCTAATGATCTAAAGTCACACTGTTGCAACTGCCTGTAAACACACAGTCCAGTTCAAAAATAAATGATGGCAGACCCTTGTGGCAAATTGCTTGTTTGCATAAAGGCCTGTTGTCTTTGGCGCACTGGTCTGCGTTAGGCTCCTGTTCCGGAGGAGACAGATTTTATTAGGTTCTATTTACTGTCTATTAATTGTCCAAACACATGAGCACTTTCCCACTCTATATTGCTATAGAATTTTCACAAATGCCTTCGTATACATAACTCACAAACATTCTAAGAATTTATGAAAACGTGAAAATGACCATATCCATATCTCGCTTGTCAGAAGAAATAAAATAAAAAGTATGATATTCTTCGTTTTGTTAAAATGCTTTCAGTTCCACTTTAAAGGGCTGTAGTTGACATACAGTAACTTTACTTTCATCTGGAGGACTAATGTTAATATTTTTGACCATTCAGAATCAATTCAAGACTTTTCTGGTCAGTCTGTTCTAACAGATTGATTTAGCTCAATTGTTTTGGGTTTGTTTCATTTTATTTTTACGAAAGTAACAACAATTCTAAAAAATATATACAAAATCCACCCCCCCCAAAAAGACTGAAATCCTTAAAAATAGTAAATTCCCAACATATTACAGCACGTGAATCGCAAATAATTTCCAAAGCGATTCCTGAACAACTCATCAGCATTCTGGCCAAAATGGCAGCTGTCAATTTGCTTCATTGTATTTGCTTGGTAGCTACGAACACGGCTTGAAACTTGGACCAAGTAGGCAAACAACCCATAAATACAGCAAGGGCCGTATACAATGGCTTACGGAAGTATTCACCCCCCTCTGCATTTTTCCTATTTTTTTGCGGTACAACCTGGAAATAAAATTGATTTTGGGGGCGGGGTTATATCATTTGATTTATTTAGACAACATTGTTGTCCACCACTTTGAAGATGCAAATTAGAGCATGCATAACTACTCACCCCCCCAAAGTCAATACTTTGTAGAGCCACCTTTTGCAGCAATTACAGCTGAAAGTCTCTTGGGGTATGTCTCTATAAGCTTGGCACATCTAGCCACTGGGATTTTTGCCCATTCTTCAAGGACAAACTGCTCCAGCTCCTTCAAGTTGGAGGGGTTCTGCTGGTGTACAGCAATCTTTAAGTCATACCATGGATTCTCAATTGGATTGAGGTCTGGGCTTTGACGAAGCCATACCAAAACATTTAAATGTTTCCCCTTAAACCACTCAAGTGTTACTTTAGCAGTATGCTTAGGGTCATTGTCCTGCTGGGTTGTGAACCTCCATCCCAGTCTCAAATCTCTGGAAGACTGAAACTGGTTTCCCTCAAGAATGTCCTTGTATTTAGCGCCATCCATCATTCCTTCAATTCTGACAAGTTTCCCAGTCCCTGCCGATGAAAAACATCCCCACAGCATGATGCTGTTCTCGGGGTGGTGAGAGGTGCATTTTCCTTGATGGACAAAAACCAAAATTTTAGTTTCACCAGAGTACCTTCTTCCATATGTTTGGAGAGTCTCCCACATGCCTTTTGCCGAACACCAAACGTGTTTGCTTATTTTATTCTTTAAGCAATGGATTTTTTTTGGCCACTCTTCAGTAAAGCCCAGCTTTGTGGAGTGTACGGCTTAAAGTAGTCCTATGGACAGATACTCCAAACTCCACTGTGGAGTTTTGCAGCTCCTTCAGGGTTATCTTTGGTCTCTTTGTTGCCGCTCTGATTAATTCCCTCCTAGCCATGAAATGTTGCTAATTTAACAGGAAGTTTACCCACAGTATCAGGACATTGGAGTAAAATAATTAAGCCCCCCAATTTTCTGGAAAATAAAATGTTGTATTAGCTTCCAAAGACTATAAGGTTTTTTGAGATACCTCTTAATCCAGTTAACTTTTGTAGTCTGACTAAACAGCGGAAAATCTAAAACATTAGGACCACCTTAACAGATCTTGTTGGTAATGACATCCGTCCTGATCTTGTGTGGCAAATATTTCCAAATGAAATGAAATAATTTGTGGAGAGTGGTACACGTAGACTTGGGAATCTCTAAAGATGTAAAAAGATAAAAGCCTCTGCCTTTGACAGGACAATACTACCCTGAAGAGATAAAGCTCTTGCCAACCATAAATTACATTTATTTTTTATAGATTCAATTAAGGGACTAACAGTCATTTATTTCTATTTGGTAATATTGACAGCTAAGTAGGTTACAACATATTTGACAGAAATGTCACATATTCTAGGACTCACTGTATCTTTAAGTGCAAAACTTTCACATTTTGCAATATTCTGTCACACCCTGATCTGTTTCACCTGTCCTTGTGATTGTCTCCACCCCCTCCAGGTGTCACCCATCTTCCCCATTAGCCCCTGTGTATTTATACCTGTGTTTTCTGTCTTTCTGTGTCAGTTCGTCTTGTTTGTTCAAGCCAACCAGTGTTTTGTTTCTCAGCGCCTGCTTTTCACAGTTTCTCTTTTCGCACCCTCTCGGTTTTGACCGCTGCTTGTCTCTGAGCCTGCCTGCCTGCTTGTCTCTGAGCCTGCCTGCCTGCTTGTCTCTGAGCCTGCTTGTCTCTGAGCCTGCTTGTCTCTGAGCCTGCCTGCCTGCTTGTCTCTGAGCCTGCCTGCCTGCTTGTCTCTGAGCCTGCTTGTCTCTGAGCCTGCCTGCCTGCTTGTCTCTGAGCCTGCCTGCCTCCTTGTCTCTGAGCCTGCCTGCCTGCTTGTCTCTGAGCCTGCCTGCCTGCTTGTCTCTGAGCCTGCCTGCGTGCTTGTTCTGAGCCTACTTGTCTCTGAGCCTGCCTGCCTGCCTGTCTCTGAGCCTGCCTGTCTCTGAGCCTGCCTGCCTGCTTGTCTCTGAGCCTGCCTGCCTGCTTGTCTCTGAGCCTGCTTGTCTCTGAGCCTGCTTGTCTCTGAGCCTGCCTGCCTGCTTGTCTCTGAGCCTGCAGGCCCAGACGGCATCCCCAGCAAGGCTGCAGGCCCAGACGGCATCCCCAGCCGCGCCCTCAGAGCATGCGCAGACCAGCTGGCCGGTGTGTTTACGGACATATTCAATCAATCCCTATACCAGTCTGCTGTTCCCACATGCTTCAAGAGGGCCACCATTGTTCCTGTTCCCAAGAAAGCTAAGGTAACTGAGCTAAACGACTACCGCCCCGTAGCACTCACTTCCGTCATCATGAAGTGCTTTGAGAGACTAGTCAAGGACCATATCACCTCCACCCTACCTGACACCCTAGACCCACTCCAATTTGCTTACCGCCCAAATAGGTCCACAGACGATGCAATCTCAACCACACTGCACACTGCCCTAACCCACCTGGACAAGAGGAATACCTATGTGAGAATGCTGTTCATCGACTACAGCTCGGCATTCAACACCATAGTACCCTCCAAGCTCGTCATCAAGCTCGAGACCCTGGGTCTCGACCCTGCCCTGTGCAACTGGGTACTGGACTTCCTGACGGGCCGCCCCCAGGTGGTGAGGGTAGGCAACAACATCTCCTCCCCGCTGATCCTCAACACGGGGGCCCCACAAGGGTGCGTTCTGAGCCCTCTCCTGTACTCCCTGTTCACCCACGACTGCGTGGCCAACTCAATCATCAAGTTTGCGGACGATACAACAGTGGTAGGCTTGATTACCAACAATGACGAGACGGCCTACAGGGAGGAGGTGAGGGCCCTCGGAGTGTGGTGTCAGGAAAATAACCTCACACTCAACGTCAACAAAACTAAGGAGATGATTGTGGACTTCAGGAAACAGCAGAGGGAACACCCCCCTATCCACATCGATGGAACAGTAGTGGAGAGGGTAGCAAGTTTTAAGTTCCTCGGCATACACATCACAGACAAACTGAATTGGTCCACTCACACTGACAGCGTCGTGAAGAAGGCGCAGCAGCGCCTCTTCAACCTCAGGAGGCTGAAGAAATTCGGCTTGTCACCAAAAGCACTCACAAACTTCTACAGATGCACAATCGAGAGCATCCTGGCGGGCTGTATCACCGCCTGGTACGGCAACTGCTCCGCCCTCAACCGTAAGGCTCTCCAGAGGGTAGTGAGGTCTGCACAACGCATCACCGGGGCAAACTACCTGCCCTCCAGGACACCTACACCACCCGATGTTACAGGAAGGCCATAAAGAACATCAAGGACATCAACCACCCGAACCACTGCCTGTTCACCCCGCTATCATCCAGAAGGCGAGGTCAGTACAGGTGCATCAAAGCTGGGACCGAGAGACTGAAAAACAGCTTCTATCTCAAGGCCATCAGACTGTTAAACAGCCACCACTAACATTGAGTGGCTGTTGCCAACACACTGTCATTGACACTGACCCAACTCCAGCCACTTTAATAATGGGAATTGATGGGAAATGATGTAAATATATCACTAGCCACTTTAAACAATGCTACCTTATATAATGTTACTTACCCTACATTATTCATCTCATATGCATACGTGTATATACTGTACTCTACATCATCGACTGCATCCTTATGTAATACATGTATCACTAGCCACTTTAACTATGCCACTTTGTTTACTTTGTCCACATACTCATCTCATATGTATATACTGTACTCGATACCATCTACTGTATGCTGCTCTGTACCATCACTCATTCATATATCCTTATGTACATATTCTTTATCCCCTTACACTGTGTATAAGAGAGTAGTTTTGGAATTGTTAGTTAGATTACTTGTTGGTTATCACTGCATTGTCGGAACTAGAAGCACAAGCATTTCGCTACACTCGCATTAACATCTGCTAACCATGTGTATGTGACAAATAAAATTTGATTTGATTTGTCTCTGAGCCTGCCTGCCTGCTTGTCTCTGAGCCTGCTTGTCTCTGAGCCTGCCTGCCTGCTTGTCTCTGAGCCTGCCTGCCTGCTTGTCTCTGAGCCTGCCTGCCTGCTTGTCTCTGAGCCTGCTTGTCTCTGAGCCTGCCTGCCTGCTTGTCTCTGAGCCTGCCTGCCTGCTTGTCTCTGAGCCTGCCTGCCTGCTTGTCTCTGAGCCTGCCTGCCTACTTGTCTCTGAGCCTGCCTGCCTGCCTGTCTCTGAGCCTGCCTGTCTCTGAGCCTGCCTGCCTGTCTCTGAGCCTGCCTGCCTGTCTCTGAGCCTGCCTAGGTTGCAAGTTCAAACCCCCGAGCTGACAAGGTACAAATCTGTCGTTCTGCCCCTGAACAGGCAGTTAACCCACTGTGCCTAGGCCGTCATTGAAAATAAGAATTTGTTCTTAACTGACTTGCCTGGTTAAATAAAGGTAAAATTAATAAAATAAAATAAATTAAGATTAATTGTCAGATTCAACAGAAGATCTCTTTGTTTCTTGGGACCTAGAACTAGCATCTCTGTTTTGTCCGAGTTTAAAAGTAGAACATTTGCCGCCATCCACTTCCTTATGTCTGAAACACAGGCTTCCAGGGAGGGAAATTTTGGGGATTCACCATGTTTCATCAAAATGTACAACTGTGTGTCATCCGCATAGCCGTGAAAGTTAACATTATGTTTCCGAATGACATCACCAAGAGGTAAAATATATAGAGATGATGGGATCCTTATCTGAAAACACACAACTACTACCACCAAGTTCAATGACAGATACTTTTCTCCAAGGTCTGAGTGGCACTTGGAGGTGCCACTGTGATAATGAAGATGGTTTGCCTAAGACTCCCACAACAATTACATTGTCTATGCTAAATGTTTAAATTGTAAAGAAAGAAAAGTTGGGCTATAAGAAATACTTTTTATTCAATGGGGCTAGGCAGAGCAGAGATGAGACAATACTTTTTATTCAATGGGGCTAGGCAGAGCAGAGATGACAACACTTTTCATTTCACCCATACAACAACATTAAAGTACAGTATGTTTACAATATCATAAACAAGTCTTTTACACGTTCCAAAGGACATTTTATAAATTCATACGGTTCAAGGGGGTACTTTTGTCATGACTCAAATGGCACAACAGAACTCTCAGATTGACCAAAGCACAGCATGTAACAACCATCTTGTGTAACTGAGGGATGTCTACTTTCATATCTGGAAAAGGATGAACTAATAGAACTGATGCTGCATTGCTCATCAAAGTGGGAATCCAGTCCAGTCTTGATAGAGGTCAGCTGGTGAATTGTGTTTAATTCATTCAGGTTTCTTCCTTTTACCCTTTTCTGATATCCAATCGATAGTTACAGTCTGTCCTACCGCTGAAACTCCCGTACGGACTCAGGAGAGGCGAAGGTCGAGAGCCACGCGTCCTCCGAAACCTGACCCTGCCAAGCCGCACCGCTTCTTGACATACTGCTCGCTTAACCCGGAAGCCAGCTGCACCAATGTGTCTGGAGGAAACTCAGTACAACTGGTGATCGTGTCAGCGTGCATGCGCCCGGCCTGCCACAGGAGTCGCTAGAGCACGATGGGACAAGGACATCCCGGCCGGCCAAGCCCAGGATCAAACCCGGATCTGTAGTGACGCTTCAAGCACTGCGGTGCCTTAGACTGCTGCGCCACTTGGGAGGCCCTCATTCAGGTGATTTAGTGTCATATAATGTTTCTATTGTTGGGCTTGAACAACCAATAGTCAACACAGCATGTTGTCCTATCCCATTGAGGCCTTTGTCCTATGCTGTAAAATCCATACATTTTCCCTCTTATGAATAAAGTTCTCAACAAATTACCATTAGGTTATCATATGAATATATGAATATGATAACCACTGAATTTTGGGGGGGATGTAAGGGGTGCGTAACTGGTGGCAGTGAAGTCAGACGCAGGAGAGCAGAACTGGGTAATAGCCAGAGCAGTTTAATTTCAAAACCAACGGCATAAAGAAATAACCAACATGGGTCCAAAACCCGACGCGCACCAGAAAACATGTGCACAAGCACTTCCAACAAACAATTCCACACAAAGACATGGGGGGAACAGAGGGTTAAATACACAGCAATTAATGAGGGAAATGAAAACCAGGTGTGTAGGAAAACAAGACCAAACAAATGGAAAATGAAAAGTGGACCGCCGAACGCCGCCCGAACAAGGAGAGGAACCGACTTCAGTGGAAGTTGTGACGGGACAATAACCTCCTCCAGCCTATATGGACGTCGTGTTGTACAATTTGCCTCTCCCCGTTTCCTAGCAGATTAGGTTAATTTAGGCAGCATTAGGTTAAGGTTAGAGAAAGGGTTAGGGTTAGCTAAAATGCTAAAAAATCTACTTTTGACAATTTAACAAAAGCTGAATCCCTTTTAGCCAGGACCTTTTTCATAGGCCTAGATTACACGGTTGCATTCAAGGCAAGGTCATTTTTATTTTATTGATCTGTTGTCAGTGTCAGTAGAGTAGGTCTAGGCTACCATCGTATTAGAAAAGATTCTACTAATTTCCCCAGTCATATGAAGTGTAGTAGAATTGCATGAAATGTTTGTCAAAGGCCAGAATTTTCCCTTTCAAATTAAACGTCTCTGATATAGCCTATGCCACTACACGCTTATTAATAGCCTAAATGATCACCATCCAATCCACTCATCACAATAGGAATAGTAGGCTTCCATTTGTCTGCCAATGCAATGATAGAGGCATGCAATCCTTTTGTTATAAAGATACATTTTTATGGTAATAAATAGCTTCCCTCAAAAACGATACTCTCGCGACACATGCTAATTGCTAAACTACAAGATATCTAGCTAGCAAATTTTGTCTAACATAGTGTTGTTGTTAACAACTGATTAGCATAACAGCTAAACTAAACTCGAAATCAATCAGACTTGATTTAGCAGTGATGAAATGATCATAGCAGATCCGTTACTGACAGCTGTCTGGGTGCAGGTGTTGACGGGCTAAAAGGTTTCTTTGCTTTTCTGACAGTTCTTGAGTCTTATCTTGTTGTCACTAATTGTGTTTCATGATTGCGGGGAAATCTGTAAACATATTTTTTTACTGTTGTCTTTCCTGCCAAATACTGTACAGAAAATGACCATGGTGATGAATCAACTAGTTTTAACCATTTTAGGGTAGCCACTTGGCTCTTGTTGTCAGAAGAATTAATGGGGTGGTCTTCCAACATGGCCACCAGGAGGCGTCGTACGTCATCTGCAAGCTCTCTATAAGGCATGGTATAATTCAATGGCTTTGAGGTTAATTCTTACATATTCTGTGTTTGAGCTGCTTTTGAAAGCAAAAGTCAAATTAAAAACATTATTGGCATTGTTGAATTCGATTTTCATTATAGCAAGCTACTGTAGGAGAACTGATGGATGGGTTAGCTATGTTAGGAATGCTGTTAGGTTGTTTAACAAGGCACCTACTGTCACCATTGGCCTCATGGGCCTGAAGGACACCTGTATGTTTGACAGAGCTTGAAGAATTTTTGAAAGAATAATGGTCAAATGTTGCACGATCCCGGTGTGGAAAGCTTTGGAGACTTACCCAGAAAGATTCACTGATATAATCGCTGCCAAAGGTGCTTCTACAAAGTATTGACTCAGGGGTGCTAATTTCCTGTCACTGTGAAGGGTGTGCATGTGTGAGACCAACACCATGTCTCCTAATTATCCCCTTCGTTCATCTATTTTATGCTTGTCATAAAATAAAGATTAGCGTCTTAGTGTTGGTGCTTTTCCCAGTAGAATGGCAGATCAGATGAATCATGCCAGCATAATGTCAGGCAATAAAAGTCCTACCTATTCCAAATGTTGTCCCATTTCCAAACCACAAAAAGGAAGGAAATCATTTAGGGGGAAAATCGGTTAGATCTATAAAAAGTAAATCAAATCAAATTTTATTTGTCACATGCCCTGATACAACAGGTGTAGACCTTATTGTGAAATGTTTACTTATAAGCCCTTAACCAACAATGCAGTTCAAGAAATAGAGTTAAGAAAATAAACAAAAGTACAACATTTTATAAAAAGTAACAATAAAATAACAATAACGAGGCTATATACGGGGGTACCAGTACCGAGTCAATGTGCGGGGGTACAGGTTAGTCAAGGTCATTTGTACATGTAGGTAGAGGTAAAGTGTCTAGATGCATAGATAATAAACAGCGAGTAGCAGCAGTGTAAAGACAAGGGGGGGGGTCAATGTAAATAGTCTGGGTGGCCATTTGATTAATTGTTCAGCAGTCTTATTGTCACGCCCTGACCTTAGAGAGCCTTTTATGTCTCTATTTGGTTTGGCCAGAGTGTGATTTGGGTGGGCATTCTATGTTTTGTATTTCTTTGCGTTTGGCCGAGTGTGGTTCCCAATCAGAGGAAGCTGTCTATCGTTGTCTCGGATTGGGAATCGTAGCCTTTTTTCCCACCTATGTTGTGGGATCTTGTCCTTGTATTGTTGCTGTTGAGCCCTACAAGGCTGTACGTTTTCGTTGGTTCTCTCTTTCTTGTTTCTTGTTAAAGAGTATGATTAACCTACCCCACGCTGCATCTCGGTCTAATTTCACCAACAACGATCGTTACATTTATGGCTTGGGACAGAAGCTGTTAAGGAGTCTTTTGGACCTAGTCTTGGTGCTCCGGTACCGCTACCGCCGTGCAGTAGCAGAGGGAAAAGTCTATGACTAGGGTGACTGGAGTCTTTGACAATTTTTGGGGCTTTCGTCTGACACCGCCTGGTATATAGGTCCTGGATGGCAGGAAGCTTGGCCCCAGTGATGCACTGGGCCGTACTCACTACCCTTTGTAGTGCCTAGTGGTCGGATACCAAGCAGTTACCATACCAGGCAGTGATGCAACTGGTCAGGATGCTCTCGATGCGCAGCTGTTTTTGAGGATCTGGGGACCCATGCCAAATCTTTTCAGTCTCCTAAGGGGGAAAATGTGTTGTTGTGCCCTCTTCACAACTGTCTCGGTGTGTTTGGACCATGTTAGTTTGTTGGTGATGTGGACACCAAGGAACATGAACTCGACCCACTCCAACCGTTCCACCTGGCCCTCCTTTTCCTGTAGTCCATGATCTGCTCCTTTGTCTTGCTCACGTTGAGGGAGAGTTTGTTGTCCTGGCACCACACTGCCAGGTTTCTGACCTTCTCCCTATAAGCTGTCTCATCGTTGTCGGTGATCAGGCCTACCACTGTTGTGTCGTCAGCAAACTTAATGATTGTGTTGGAGTCATGCTTTGCCATGCAGTTGTGGGTGAACAGGGAGTATACAAGGGGACTAAGCATGCACCCCTTGTTGAGGATCAGCATGGCAGATGTGTTGTTGCCTACTCTTACCACCTGGGGAGGGCCCATCAGGAAATCCAGGATCCAGTTGCAGAGGGAGGTGTTTACTCCCAGGGTCCTTAGCTTAGTGATGTGATTTGTGGGCACTCTTGTATTGAATGTTGAGCTGTAGTCAATGAACAGCATTCTCAAATAGGTGGTCCTTTTGTCCAGGTGGGAAAGGGCAGTGTGGGAAAGGGCTCGTGGCTGGGTTTCCCTTTGTTGTCCATAATAGTTTGCAGGCCCTGCCACATTCGACGAGCGTCAGAGCCGGTGTAGTAGGATTCAATCTTAGTCCTGCATTGACGTTTCATCTGAGGGCATAGCGGGATATCTTTTAAGCATCCGGATTAGCGTCCCGCTCCTTGAAAGCAGTAGCTCTAGCCTTTAGCTCGGTGCGGATGTTGCCTGTAAACCATGGCTTCTGGTTGGGATATGTACGTACGGACAGCGTGGGGATGAAATTGTCAATGCACTTGTTAAATGAAACCGGTGACTGAGGTGATATACTCCTCAATGTCATTGGATGAATCCAGGAACATATTCCAGTCTGTGCTAGCAAAACAGACCTGTAGCGTAGGATCCGCATCATCTGACCACTTCCGTATTGAGCAACTCACTGGTTCTTCCTGCTTTAGTTTTAGCTTGTATGTAAACAGGAATCAGAAGGATAGAATTATGGTCAGACTTGCCAAATGGAGGGTGAGGGAGAGCTTTGAATGCACCTCTGTGTATGGAGTAAAGGTGGTCTATAGTTTTTTCCCTCTGGTTGCACATGTGACATGCTGGTAGAAATGAGGTTAACAAATTTAAGTTTTCCTGCATTAAAGTCCCCGGCCACTAGGAGCGCCGCTGCTGGATAAGCATTTTCTTGTTTGCATATGGCCTTATACATCTCCTTGAGTGCGGTCTTAGTGACAGCATCGGTTTGTGGTTTTGAATAGATGCCTACGAAAAATATAGATGAAAACTCTCTTGGTAGATAGTGTGGTTTAAAGCTTATCATGAGGTACTCTACCTCAGGCGAGCAATACCTCGAGACTTCCTTAATATTGCGCACCAGCTGTTATTGACAAACAGACACCCCCACCCCTCGTCTTACCAGACGTAGCTATTCTGTCCTGCCGATGCATGGAAAACCCAGCCAACTGTATATTATCTGTGTCGTCTTTCAGCCACGACTCTGTGAAACATAAGATAGAACAGTTTTTAATATCCCGTTAGTAGGATAGTCTCGAACAGAGATCATCCAGTTTATTCTCCAGAAGATTGCACATTGAACGAATGATAGAGGTGGGTTACCCACTCGCTGACGAATTCCCACAAGGCACCCCGATCTCTGCCCCCTATATTTCCGTCTTTTCTTCATGAAAATGAAGAGGATTTGGGCCTGGTCTTGGAAAAGCAGTATATCCTTCGCGTCGGACTCATTCATTAAAAATCTTTGTCCAGTTCGATGTGAGTAATTGCTGTTCTGATATCCAGAAGCTCTTTTCAATCATAAGAGATGGTAGCAGAAACATTATGTACAAAATAAGTTACAAACAATGCGAAAAAACACACAAAATAGCACCGTTGGTTAGGAACCTGTAAAACGGCAGCCATCCCCTCTGTTATCAATCACTGGTTATGTGTGAAGACACAGCATACTTTGGTGGAGTAGAAATTATGAGTCTAAAAAGGATGTGATGGTAAAAGTGAGGCATTCTGAACTGAAGGTTTTCAGATGAGGTCATGAAGTAAGAATTGGGGAATTCAGCAGCTAACACGATTGCCCCATTCTCATTCTACATATTCCTTAGGGGATCTTCTGCATTCCTTTTGTAGGGTCACTAAGGCCTTATGTAGGAAGGCAGATGTACTAATAATGGGTAGAATGGGAATATCTTGCGCTTGTTGTCACTTGCTTATTTAGATGCATGTGCTTTTTACCCCAAAAAAGTCTGTTGTCGTTAGATGTGATGTTCATCAATGATAAAGTATGTGTTATATTGTTGGAACAGTTAAGACAGGAAAATATTGCCACCCAGTGGCCAGAAGTTTTCAAAGCCTGTTTTGCTTGTACAGTACAGTAGTATAAGGCAGAATAATTATTATCGGTTTGATAGACAGTCATCAATAGGCAGGTGAAAACAGCTTCTGACGTAAGCTTGAGAATCACCCTTACACCTTGAGGCTCATGAAGGAGAAGGCCTCTTCTTTGTGACAGAGAATGACAACACTTTCAAAATGGTAGGAATAAAGATTTATTTTCATATGAAGAGGTGGTTTGGATTTTTCTTTTTCTTTTTTACAAGTATGTTTTGATAAAACTTGCAAAAAACTTCTAGCATATCCCAAGAATGGAGTCATGAGAAAAGGGGATTTATTGCTGAATGTTAAAATGAAGACACTTCACTGAGTGGAAAATGATTTCCTTGCTGCTTTTTCCATGCACCCGACTACCTGGACCGCTAGGACATGCAGGGGGGTGGGGTGAGAGGATTGGGGGAGGAGTGGGAGGGAGGGGGCGTCAAGGAGACGAGGACAACTGCTGGAGAAACACAAACAATGGTTGTGTGTGTGTGTGTGTGTGTGTGTGTGTGTGTGTGTGTGTGTGTGTGAGTGAGAGAGAGAGAGAGAGAGAGAGAGAGAGAGAGAGAGAGAGAGAGAGAGAGAGAGTAAATATGGAAGGTAGGAAAGATTGTTTGCAAGGGAAGGAGGTAAGGGGGATTTTACATTTCAACTACCACTAGAAGCACACTACCCTCACTGGCAGTATCCCACATTGCAAATCTCAGATTGAATACAGTGTTACTAAGACAAACTAGCCAGAACTTTGGGCCATGAAAAAAAACATGAATTTCTCTGTGATAAGTGATATTCCACAATGATCCTCTGAATTCATCTAAGGAGTTGGTAGTCTTTTTTTTAAAGGTAATTATGTGTCTTTTTTTGTGTGATGCATGCATCTCCTGTGAGACTCGAATGGTAAAGGGGCACATTTATGTTTTCATTTAAAACCAACTCCTTTTTCCATTAGGTAGAGGAGCAGGACACTCTCGGGACTCTCAGCCCATTAAATCTCATAATATTTCTGAGGTGAACCCTTTCTGAGGAATGCCTGTAACCCATAGCGGAGTGGGCAAGCTGTTGTCCTGTGTAGGTGTAACATGTCCCATGATAATAGGTTATGTTATACTCTATGATGTCATCATCAAGATGGGGGGGTCGGACAGAGACAGACACATATCAGATCATTCAGTCAATGTGGCCAAGCAAGGTATATGTATGCTAATAATAAAGGTATAGGAATGCAACAAAGGATGCAATAATCGCTAAAACAGTCTGTTGGCTATGATGAAAAAAAGACAAACCGAACAGACTCAAACACACTGCAGTCCGTCAGTCAAAGTAGGAGAGACTTCGCAAGAATGAACCTTTGTGACTTGCCACAGCACTCAGCAATCCAGTGCCATCATCACTACTAGCCAATGCCGTCGTCAACAACATCACAGAATAAACCCGTGTCATTACACTGTCATAGAACAATCATCTAAGAGACTCAACATCAACTACATATCAGCATCTTTCATTTTTAAAACTCCACTTTTTTTTTCAAGTTTCAAGAGTTTCCAAAACTCCCTACAACATCACACATGAAAACAGACAAGGACAAGGGACATAATGGATCTGGCCTATGGACCATGGTGGTTCTTGGGAAATTGAGTTTTTTTCTTTATGGGTTGTGAAAGTCCTGAGACACAGTGCGGCTTTAGTTAAGCTGCTGGCATAGGAACGGGGGAGGGTAGTCCATGTAGGCCAGAATCAGGCTGGATTGACAGTATTGGTTGGATTGGCAGCTCCCTGGCCAATGAATGCTCATGGATGGAGGTTTTACAGTACAATGGAGCTTCTGGCAGCATGAGGATTGGCCGGTTAAGTATGTCAGTTTAACAGTGAACACACCCTCATAGCTGAATGGACACACTCAGGGCTCCCCTGCTGTGCCTGCGATCAGACTAAAACTCATCATGGAGCACGCATATGCCTACACACACACACACACACACACACACACACACACACACACACACACACACACACACACACACACACACACACACACACACACACACACACACACACACACACACACACACACTCACGCCCATTTAAAAACCCTGAACACCTGTGAAGGTACCTTGGATCACCTGCATTCCTCTAAAACAATACACAGACAATGACAGGCGGCGGATGATGACATGAATGACCGATGTAAGTTAGTTGGAGCGACTCATCAAAAACTAGCGCATCACTTCCTGTACCAGGACAGGACACCACATCCAGTTGCGTCTGTGATAAATGTCTCCCGTGAAAAAAACAACTGTATGTGGATCATTCTCATGTAAACATAAACCGTTACACAAGGGTGACTCATATTGCATGATGCAAGAATCATATCACAGTTCAAACAGGGAGATCCTAAATCAGAGCAAGTCAAAGTAAAGAGGTCTATAAAATGAGGAGTCTGTATTAGAAAGGCTACAAAAACTCAACTGGACCTCTGGCTTCAGCACACAGCAAAAGGCACCACAATATTATTCTATTGACTAACTCGTGAAAAAATTGGCACGGAATAATTTTTTCTCTCTCTCATAATGCTGTAAATCAAAACTTTACATATAAATATTTTTCCCCTATAAAAAAAGTATTTGCTGTTAGCTAGTAGACAATTTTTGCTAAAATGAAAATAAATATTTCATTTGTTTAGAATATCTGTCTGTTATACAAAATAAAAATATGTCTCTACTCCACTGTTGTCTTTAGGTGGGTCAAAGGTTTTGGGGTCAGGGGTTAGAGGTCAGTGGTCAAGGTGGACAGGTCTTAAAGGGGTGTGTTGCCATGTGTCAAGGAGCGCGACTGGGGGAATTTACTGTGTCCGTTGCTGCGAGTGCTTGGTCGCCCCTGTGCCCGGTGAGTCCGTATGTCAGTGGTGGTGCCAGGGGCAGTAGATGATCGGCACCCACGTTCGCACGGCTCCATGTTCATGTTCTGCATACTGAGGAAGGGCGTGCTCTCCCCGTGCCCTTCCTCTTCCTCCTCCTCCTCTTCTGATTGGCTGAAGCTCTGAGAGCTGTAGTCCCGTTGGCCCATTGCACGCTGGGAGAAGTGTCCGTTGAGGCGGTTCCGACGCGGGCGCGGGCGGCTCCTGATTGGTTCGCGGGAGGAGGCGTACTCCTGCGTGGTCTCGTAGGCCTCGTCGTCAGGGAGACGGTAGGGGCTGGACGGAAGGCTGCCCGTGCTCTCCGTTAGGTAGGGTTGGCGTGGGCGGCGGGGCTGTCGGTACAACAGTCCATCCTGCAGGGACAGAAAGAGACGAGACACAACGTCACACACGAGATACTGCAGTCTCCAACTAACAACATCGTACACTACCCAATCAAATCTATAACTAACATTATACACTACCCACTTTAATCTAAAACTAACATTATACACTACCCACTTTAATCTACAACTAACATTATACACTACCCACTTTAATCTACAACTAACATTATAAACTACCCACTCTGATCTACAACTAACATTATACACTACCCACTCTAATCTACAACTAACATTATAAACTACCCACTCTGATCTACAACTAACATTATACACTACCCACTCTAATCTACAACTAACATTATACACTACCCACTCTAATCTACAACTAACATTATAAACTACCCACTCTGATCTACAACTAACATTATAAACTACCCACTCTGATCTACAACTAACATTATACACTACCCACTCTGATCTACAACTAACATTATACACTACCCACTTTAATCTACAACTAACATTATACACTACCCACTTTAATCTACAACTAACATTATACACTACCCACTCTGATCTACAACTAAGATCGTACACTACCCACTTTAATCTACAACTATCATCATACACTACCCACTTTATCCTACAACTATCATCATACACTACCCACTTTATCCTACAACTAACATTATACACTACCCACTTTAATCTACAACTAAGATCGTACACTACCCACTTTAATCTACAACTATCATCATACACTACCCACTTTATCCTACAACTAACATTATACACTACCCACTTTAATCTACAACTATCATCATACACTACCCACTTTATCCTACAACTAACATTATACACTACCCACTTTAATCTACAACTAACATCATACACTACCCACTTTAATCTACAACTAAGATCGTACACTACCCACTTTAATCTACAACTATCATCATACACTACCCACTTTATCCTACAACTAACATTATACACTACCCACTTTAATCTACAACTATCATCATACACTACCCAGGGTCTTGTCATCAAGCTCGAGACCCTGGGTCTCGACCCCGCCCTGTGCAACTGGGTACTGGACTTCCTGACGGGCCGCCCCCAGGTGGTGAGGGTATGCAACAACATCTCCACCCCGCTGATCCTCAACACTGGGGCCCCACAAGGGTGCGTTCTGAGCCCTCTCCTGTACTCCCTGTTCACCCACGACTGCGTGGCCACGCACGCCTCCAACTCAATCGTCAAGTTTGCGGACGACACAACAGTGGTAGGCTTGATTACCAACAACGACGAGACGGCCTACAGGGAGGAGGTGAGGGCCCTCGGAGTGTGGTGTCAGGAAAATAACCTCACACTCAACGTCAACAAAACTAAGGAGATGATTGTGGACTTCAGGAAACAGCAGAGGGAACACCCCCTATCCACATCGATGGAACAGTAGTGGAGAGGGTAGTAAGTTTTAAGTTCCTCGGCATACACATCACAGACAAACTGAATTGGTCCACTCACACAGACAGCATCGTGAAGAAGGCGCAGCAGCGCCTCTTCAACCACAGGAGGCTGAAGAAATTCGGCTTGTCACCAAAAGCACTCACAAACTTCTACAGATGCACAATCGAGAGCATCCTGGCGGGCTGTATCACCGCCTGGTACGGCAACTGCTCCGCCCACAACCGTAAGGCTCTCCAGAGGGTAGTGAGGTCTGCACAACGCATCACCGGGGGCAAACTACCTGCCCTCCAGGACACCTACACCACCCGATGTTACAGGAAGGCCATAAAGATCATCAAGGACAACCACCCGAGCCACTGCCTGTTCACCCCGCTATCATCCAGAAGGCGAGGTCAGTACAGGTGCATCAAAGCTGGGACCGAGAGACTGAAAAACAGCTTCTATCTCAAGGCCATCAGACTGTTAAACAGCCACCACTAACATTGAGTGGCTGCTGCCAACACACTGACACTGACTCAACTCCAGCCACTTTAATAATGGGAATTGATGGGAAATGATGTAAAATATATCACTAGCCACTTTAAACAATGCTACCTAATATAATGTTACATACCCTACATTATTCATCTCATATGCATATGTATATACTGTAATCTATATCATCTACTGCATCCTTATGTAATACATGTATCACTAGCCACTTTAGCTATGCCACTTTGTTTACATACTCATCTCATATGTATATACTGTACTCGATACCATCTACTGTATCTTGCCTATGCTGCTCTGTACCATCACTCATTCATATATCTTTATGTACATATTCTTTATCCCCTTACACTGTGTATAAAACAGTAGTTTTGGAATTGTTAGTTAGATTACTCGTTGGTTATTACTGCATTGTCGGAACTAGAAGCACAAGCATTTCACTACACTCGCATTAACATCTGCTGTATGTGACAAATAAAATTTGATTTGATTAGACTTTATTCTACAAATAACATCGTACACTACCCACTTTAATCTACAACTAACATCATACACTACCCACTTTAATCTACAACTAACATCATACACTACCCACTTTAATCTACAACTAACATCATACACTACCCACTTTAATCTACAACTAACATTATAAACTACCCACTCTGATCTACAACTAACATTATAAACTACCCACTCTGATCTACAACTAACATTATACACTACCCACTTTAATCTACAACTAACATTATACAGTACCCACTCTGATCTACAACTAACATTATAAACTACCCACTCTGATCTACAACTAACATTATAAACTACCCACTCTGATCTACAACTAACATTATACACTACCCACTCTGATCTACAACTAACATTATAAACTACCCACTCTAATCTACAACTAACATTATACACTACCCACTCTGATCTACAACTAACATTATAAACTACCCACATCTAATCTACAACTAACATTATACACTAGCCACTTTAATCTACGACTAACATTATACAGTACCCACTCTGATCTACAACTAACATTATACAGTACCCACTCTGATCTACAACTAACATTATACACTACCCACTCTGATCTACAACTAACATTATACACTACCCACTTTAATCTACAACTAACATTATACCCACTCTGATCTACAACTAACATTATACACTACCCACTCTGATCTAAACTAACATTATACAGTACCCACTCTGATCTACAACTAACATTATACACTACCCACTCTGATCTACAACTAACATTATACAGTACCCACTCTGATCTACAACTAACATTATACACTACCCACTCTGATCTACAACTAACATTATACACTACCCACTCTGATCTACAACTAACATTATACAGTACCCACTCTGATCTACAACTAACATTATACACTACCCACTCTGATCTACAACTAACATTATACACTACCCACTTTAATCTACAACTAACATCGTACACTACCCACTCTGATCTACAACTAACATTATACACTACCCACTCTGATCTACAACTAACATTATAAACTACCCACTCTGATCTACAACTAACATTATACAGTACCCACTCTAATCTACAACTAACATTATACAGTACCCACTTTAATCTACAACTAACATTATACACTACCCACTCTGATCTACAACTAACATTATACACTACCCACTTTAATCTACAACTAACATCGTACACTACCCACTCTGATCTACAACTAACATTATAAACTACCCACTCTAATCTACAACTAACATTATACAGTACCCACTCTAATCTACAACTAACATTATACAGTACCCACTCTAATCTACAACTAACATTATACACTACCCACTCTAATCTACAACTAACATCGTACACTACCCACTCTGATCTACAACTAACATCGTACACTACCCACTCTAATCTACAACTAACATTATAAACTACCCACTCTGATCTACAATTAACATTATAAACTACCCACTCTGATCTACAACTAACATTATAAACTACCCACTCTGATCTACAACTAACATTATAAACTACCCACTCTGATCTACAACTAACATTATACACTACCCACTCTGATCTACAACTAACATTATAAACTACCCACTCTAATCTACAACTAACATTATACACTACCCACTCTGATCTACAACTAACATTATAAACTACCCACTCTAATCTACAACTAACATTATACACTAGCCACTTTAATCTACGACTAACATTATACACTACCCACTTTAATCTACAACTAACATTATACACTACCCACTCTGATCTACAACTAACATTATACACTACCCACTCTGATCTACAACTAACATTATACACTACCCACTCTAATCTACAACTAACATTATACACTAGCCACTTTAATCTACAACTAACATTATACACTACCCACTCTGATCTACAACTAACATTATACAGTACCCACTCTGATCTACAACTAACATTATACACTACCCACTCTGATCTACAACTAACATTATACACTACCCACTTTAATCTACAACTAACATCGTACACTACCCACTCTGATCTACAACTAACATTATACACTACCCACTTTAATCTACAACTAACATTATAAACTACCCACTCTGATCTACAACTAACATTATAAACTACCCACTCTGATCTACAACTAACATTATACACTACCCACTCTGATCTACAACTAACATTATAAACTACCCACTTTAATCTACAACTAACATTATACACTACCCACTCTGATCTACAACTAACATTATACACTACCCACTCTGATCTACAACTAACATTATAAACTACCCACTTTAATCTACAACTAACATTATACAGTACCCACTCTGATCTACAACTAACATTATACAGTACCCACTCTGATCTACAACTAACATTATACACTACCCACTCTAATCTACAACTAACATTATACACTACCCACTCTGATCTACAACTAACATTATACACTACCCACTCTGATCTACAACTAACATTATACACTACCCACTCTGATCTACAACTAACATTATACAGTACCCACTCTGATCTACAACTAACATTATACACTACCCACTCTGATCTACAACTAACATTATACACTACCCACTCTGATCTACAACTAACATTATACACTAGCCACTTTAATCTACGACTAACATTATACAGTACCCACTCTGATCTACAACTAACATTATACAGTACCCACTCTGATCTACAACTAACATTATACACTACCCACTCTGATCTACAACTAACATTATACACTACCCACTTTAATCTACAACTAACATCGTACACTACCCACTCTGATCTACAACTAACATTATACACTACCCACTCTGATCTACAACTAACATTATACAGTACTCACTCTGATCTACAACTAACATTATACACTACCCACTCTGATCTACAACTAACATTATACACTACCCACTCTGATCTACAACTAACATTATACACTACCCACTCTGATCTACAACTAACATTATACACTACCCACTCTGATCTACAACTAACATTATACAGTACCCACTCTGATCTACAACTAACATTATACACTACCCACTCTGATCTACAACTAACATTATACACTACCCACTTTAATCTACAACTAACATTATAAACTACCCACTCTGATCTACAACTAACATTATACACTACCCACTCTGATCTACAACTAACATTATAAACTACCCACTCTGATCTACAACTAACATTATAAACTACCCACTCTGATCTACAACTAACATTATACACTACCCACTCTGATCTACAACTAACATTATAAACTACCCACTCTAATCTACAACTAACATTATACACTACCCACTCTGATCTACAACTAACATTATAAACTACCCACTCTAATCTACAACTAACATTATACACTAGCCACTTTAATCTACGACTAACATTATACACTACCCACTTTAATCTACAACTAACATTATACACTACCCACTCTGATCTACAACTAACATTATACAGTACCCACTCTGATCTACAACTAACATTATACACTACCCACTCTGACAACTAACATTATACACTACCCACTTTAATCTACAACACTACCCACTCTGATCTACAACTAACATTATACACTACCCACTTTAATCTACAAACTAACATTATACACTACCCACTCTGATCTACAACTAACATTATACACTAACATCTACAACTAACATTATACACTACCCACTCTGATCTACAACTAACATTATAAATACCCACTCTGATCTACAACTAACATTATACACTAATCTGATCTACAACTAACATTATACACTACCCACTCTGATCTACAACTAACATTATACACTACCCACTCTGATCTACAACTAACATCACACTACACTACACCAACTAACATTATAAACTCCCACTCTGATCTACAACTAACATCATACAACTAACATTATAAACTACCCACTCTGATCTACAACTAACATTATAAACTAACTACAACTAACATTATAAACTACCCACTTTAATCTACAACTAACATTATAACTAACATCTACAACTAACATTATACACTACCCACTTGATCTACAACTAACATTATACACTACCCACTCTGATCTACAACTAACATTATACACTACCCACTTTAATCTACAACTAACATTATACAGTACCCACTCTGATCTACAACTAACATTATACACTTTAATCTACAACTAACATTATACACTACCCACTTTAATCTACAACTAACATCATACACTACCCACTCTGATCTACAACTAACATTATACACTACCCACTTTAATCTACAACTAACATTATAAACTACCCACTCTGATCTACAACTAACATTATACACTACCCACTCTGATCTACAACTAACATTATATACCCACTTTAATCTACAACTAACATTATACACTACCCACTTTAATCTACAACTAACATTATACACTACCCACTTTAATCTACAACTAACATTATACACTACCCACATCTACAACTAACATTATAAACTACCCACTTTAATCTACAACTAACATTATACACTACCCACTTTACTACAACTAACATTATAAACTACCCACTTTAATCTACAACTAACATTATAAACTACCCACTCTGATCTACAACTAACATTATACACTACCCACTTTAATCTACAACTAACATTATAAACTACCCACTTTAATCTACAACTAACATTATAAACTACCCACTCTGATCTACAACTAACATTATAAACTACCCACTCTGATCTACAACTAACATTATACACTACCCACTTTAATCTACAACTAACATTATAAACTACCAACAACTTTACTATCAAACAACATTATAAACTACCCACTCTGACAACTAACATTATAAACTACACTACCCACTTTAATCTACAACTAACATTATAAACTACCCACTTTAATCTACAACTAACATTATACACTACCTACAACTAACTTTATCTAAACTACAACTAAACATACCCATACAACTAACACTACCCACTCTGATCTACAACTAACATTATAAACTACCCACTCTTTAATCTACAACTAACATCATACACTACCCACTTTATCTACAACTAACATTATACACTACCCACTTTAATCTACAACTAACATTATAAACTACACTACAACTAACATTATACACCCCACTTTAATCTACAACTAACATTATACAGTACCCACTCTGATCTACAACTAACATTATAAACTTTAACATTATAAACTAACTATCTACAACTCATACACTACCCACTCTAATCTACAACTAACATTATAAACTACCCACTTAATCTACAACTAACATCACCCACATTATACACTACTACCAACTTATAATCTACAACTAACATTATAAACTACCCACTCTGATCTACAACTAACATTATAAACTACCCACTCTGACTACAACTAACATTATATCTTATAAAACTACAACTAACATTATAAACTACCCACTTTAATCTACAACTAACATTATAAACTACCCAACATTTAATCTACTAAACTAACATTATAAACACCCACTATCCCAACATTTAATCTACAACTAACATTATAAACTACCCACTCTATCTACAACTAACATTATAAACTACCCACTTTAATCTACAACTAACATTATACACCCACTCTAATCTACAACAACATTATAAACTCTATCAAACTAACATCATACACTACCCACTTTAATCTACAACTAACATCATACACTACCCACTTTAATCTACAACTAACATCATACACTACCCACTTTAATCTACAACTAACATCATACACTACCCACTTTAATCTACAACTAACATTATACACTACCCACTTTAATCTACAACTAACATTATACACTACACTGATCCCAACATTATAATCTACAACTAACATTATAAACTACCCACTTAATCTACAACTAACATTATAAATACCCACTCTGATCTACCTACTTTAATCTACCCAATCTACAACATTATACACTACCCACTTTAATCTACAACTAACATCATACACTACCCACTTTAATCTACAACTAACATCGTACACTACCCACTTTAATCTACAACTAACATTATACACTACCCACTTTAATCTACAACTAACATCATACACTACCCACTTTAATCTACAACTAACATTATACACTACCCACTTTAATCTACAACTAACATTATACACTACCCACTTTAATCTACAACTAACATACACCCACTTTAATCTACAACTAACATTATAAACTACCCACTTTAATCTACAACTAACATTATACAGTACACTACCCAACATTTAATCTACAACTAACATCCCACTTTAATCTACAACTAACATAATCCCACTTTAATCTAAACTAACATCATACACTACCCACTTTAATCTACAACTAACATTATACACTACCCACTTTAATCTACAACTAACATCATACACTACCCACTTTAATCTACAACTAACATCATACACTACCCACTTTAATCTACAACTAACATCATACACTACCCACTTTAATCTACAACTAACATCATACACTACCCACTACCCATCTTTAATCTACAACTAACATCATTGTACCCACTTTAATCTACAACTAACATCATACACTACCCAAATCTATACACTACCATTTAATCTACACTATCATACCCACTTTAATCTACAACTAACATCAACTACCCACTTTAATCTACAACTAACATCATACACTACCCACTTTAATCTACCCACTTTAATCTACAACATCAACAACATTGTAACATCTACCCACTTTAATCTACAACTAACATCACACTACCCACTTTAATCTACAACTAACATCACACTACCCACTTTAATCTACAACTAACATCATACACTACCCACTTTAATCTACAACTAACATCATACACTACCCACTTTAATCTACAACTAACAACATTGTAACACTACACTACCCACTTTAATCTACAACTTTAATCATACACTACCCACTTAATCTAAACAACATTGTACACTACCCACTTTAATCTACAACTAACATCGTACACTACCCACTTTAATCTACAACTAACAACATTGTACACTACCCACTTTAATCTACAACTTTAACAACATTGTACACTACCCACTTTAATCTACAACTAACAACATTGTACACTACCCACTTTAATCTACAACTAACAACATTGTACAATCTACCTAACATTTAATCTACACCCACTTTAATCTAACAACATTGTACACTACCCACTTTAATCTACAACTAACAACATTGTACACTACCCACTTTAATCTACAACTAACAACATTGTACACTACCCACTTTAATCTACAACTAACATTGTACACTACCCACTTTAATCTACAACTAACATCGTACACTACCCACTTTAATCTACAACTAACAACATTGTACACTACCCACTTTAATCTACAACTAACAACATTGTACACTACCCACTTTAATCTACAACTAACAACATTGTACACTACCCACTTTAATCTACAACTAACAACATTGTACACTACCCACTTTAATCTACAACTAACAACATTGTACACTTTTAATACACTACCACTACTTTAATCTACAACTAACAACATTGTACACTACCCACTTTAATCTACAACTAACAACATTGTACACTACCCACTTTAATCTACAACTAAACATTGTACACTACCCAATTTAATCTACAACTTTAATCTACAACTAACATTGTACACTACCCACTTTAATCTACAACTAACAACATTGTACACTACCCACTTTAATCTACAACTAACAACATTGTACAATCTACAACTAACAACATTGTACACTACCCACTTTAATCTACAACTAACAACATTGTACACTACCACTTTAATCTACAACTAACAACATTGTACACTACCCACTTTAATCTACAACTAACAACATTGTACACTACCCACTTTAATCTACAACTAACAACATTGTACACTACCCACTTTAATCTACAACTAACAACATTGTACACTACCCACTTTAATCTACAACTAACAACATTGTACACTACCCACTTTAATCTACAACTAACAACATTGTACACTACCCACTTTAATCTACAACTAACAACATTGTACACTACCCACTTTAATCTACAACTAACAACATTGTACACTACCCACTTTAATCTACAACTAACAACATTGTACACTACCCACTTTAAACTCATTGTACAACTTTAACAACAACAACATGTACACTACCCACTTTAATCTACAACTAACAACATTTTAATCTACAACTAACAACATTGTACACTACCCACTTTAATCTACAACTAACAACATTGTACACTACCCACTTTAATCTACAACTAACAACATTGTACACTACCCACTTTAATCTACAACTAACAACATTGTACACTACCCACTTTAATCTACAACTAACAACATTGTACACTACCCACTTTAATCTACAACTAACAACATTGTACACTACCCACTTTAATCTACAACTAACAACATTGTACAGTACCCACTTTAATCTACAACTAACAACATTACCTCTTCTAGTTTACCACAACCCGATAAAGGAAGTGGAAAATATGACTCATGAATCCCAGTTATAATATGGTCTGCTTTCTGCCATTTGTGCAGTCACGTAGTCATGAGTGGGTGTAGCGGGTCATGATCACCTGGGGGAATCTCAGCAGGGGCTGGTCATCCTCCCGGTGGTAGGCTGCGGCGGCAGGCGGCAGGGCGAGGGCGTGGCATGTGTTGGGAGAGGTGATGTGGAAGGTGGGCACCTGGGGGGACAGCGGGGGGTAGTGGAACTCAACGGGTGACAGACGGGCTGGCGTGGTCAACGCTGACACATACCTGTGGGGTGAAACAGAGACACAAACAAACAAAATGTTTTATTAAATCTGGTTCAGAGGCCCAAAACTGAGACCATAGACAACAACTAATATTGTGGTTTTTACATCTGTAAATCTTTGGCGAAGATTCAATCTAGTTGTCTCACCTGTCGCTGTGAGGTGAATCTCTCAGAGAGTCGTAGGAGTCTCCATACTGCAGGCTGGCTCCCTCAGAACAGCCCCAGTAGGCGGCCCTCTGTGCCCGTGCCTCCATGCATGTCGGACTGCTGCATTTACTGGTGCCCACTGACGAGGAGAGCGCCCCTGACTGAAAGTCTGAGTTCATACTGTCTGTCCTCTCTATACTCCACGTCCGCTCCTCATGTCTATAGGGAGAGGGCAGTAAGAAGGAGAGGGCTTTGGGAAATTTCTGATCAGCAGAAATGTGTGTGTGTGTGTGTGTGCGCGTGCGTGCGTGCGTGCGTGCGTGTGTGTGTCTCTACATGTGTGAATGTGTGTCTATGTTTATGTGTGTTACTACAGCACCTGGAGTTGTGGGAGACTGTAGATGAGTGGTGGGATCTGGTGGACATTCGGCTTCCTGAGAAGTTTACGGATTCTTCTGGTCCATGCTGTATAATACTACACTCTGTGGTAGGAGCGTTCTTTGAGATGTACTGTGAAAGGAAGAGAGAGATATGCATTGTGGGAGCTGCATGGGCATGGGCAATATGGGAATAAGGATGTGTTATAACACCCGTTACAAACAAAACACATCTGTTTCTGAGCCTGAGGTAGGTTGTAGGCCCTGTACACACTCAGTTTGTACAACTGGTGTACAATGTATTTGACAAAACAATTGTGATCCAACGGAAGGTTTGCCTGCACAAAAATGTTTACACAGCGATTTTCGAGAAACAATGGTTGTGTAGAAAAGCGTGTGCAGACAAACTCTCTGTAGTATAACAGAAATATCAGTTCTACCACAACTGTTGTGTCAAATGTGTTGTACATCAGTTGTACAACCTGAGTGGGTATGGGGCCGTAGTGACTCACATCGACCATGGGGATCTCCTCAGGGCCTGGCCCAGGGTGGTTGGGACCGTTAGCCAGCATGCGGTTGGGCTGCTCCACACACTGGTTCTGGTTAATGTTCTGGTTCAGGTGGCCATGCATCTTCTTCCTCTGCTTCCTGTAGGACATACGCAAGAGAACGTGTAATGAGTTATTGTTCTAGAATACATTGAGAAAGATAGTAGATAAGGAAAGATAGTAGGTAGGAAAAATATTGATAGAAAATGTAAATAAATATAAACTACAGTGTTACAGTCATTTTATAAATTATGGTCTGTCTGTCATCAAAATACCCAGCTTCAAACATTAATAGTTTTTTATATATAATTAGTTAGTAAAGCTCATCTGAGAAGTTTAAAAGCTTAATTTCCGACATTATAGCTGTGGTCATTGTGCAGACCCAGTCAGTGAATGCCTCCTGGGCTCCGTGAAGAACAGGTTTAAATGATGTCATAATGATGCCATTAAAATCAGTGTGGGCTCTGAACAGTACCAGTACGTACTTGGTTTTGCAGTATGCCGCCACACAGACCATGCCCACTACCAACAGTGCCACACAGATGCCTGTGATGGTCAACACGCGCCGCTGGTACAGCTCCTCTGCCTCTGTGAACAAACCACACACACACACGCACGCACGCACGCACGCACGCACGCACGCACGCACGCACGCACACACACACACACACACACACACACACACACACACATATACAAATACACATACATGTGAGCGCTACTCTACAGGAATATTCAAACAAAAGCTAACTCAGCTCCTCCCTTTCCCTCCATACTCTGACATCACTGGCCTATGACATCTAACCTCCCTAAAAATAATCAATCGTGTTCCTGCTTCACCTTAATAGTACTAACCTTAGACAAACCAAAACCGTGATGGTATTAACCCTGTAGGTTAACAGTGGCTTAGCAACAACATAGGCTGTTTCAGTTAGGAGGTGCTTATATTTGTCCTGTTTCACACATGTTCAAGCATGTAACAGTTCAATTTACAACGTCCAACAGTTAACCTCTAGTAGACTTTTTTTTACTGGTAATACTATCTTCTGTGGGCTTACTGTATGTCAAGTTCAAACAATCTCCTAGAAACTAGGCCTCATTATACATAGACCTCCATGTTGCAATGTGTGGTTGGTCTGGATTCCCCCTCTGCTTTCCCTACGTGCACTAATGTATCATAATGTCTATGGAATGTATGTCAAAGAGGTCTAAGGACACATGCCTGTATGATGGAATCAGATGATAATCGTAAGAAAAAAAAGCATTTTAGAGCAAAAACACCACAATGGTTTGGGGATATTTATAAAACTCACCGGCAACTAAATAAACATGTTTAAATTGACCAGAGAACGCACGGATATAGAACTCACAGATTACTCACAGTCTTCATATGTTAACAAGGGAAATATAATGCAGCTTTTGCATGAGAGTTATCATTATTTTGCAAGGTTTAATGTGGTTTTCTGATCGTTTGTGTCAGATCAAAAGTGTCTAGAATCTCTGTTGTCATGGTGAAGCTTTATGAATACCTCCCTGTCAGGTGTTCTGATTTAACTGACCAATGAGCAAGTCTCATTGTGGCGGAAAATTGTCAGCAGATATGTCACAATGACAGAGAAAAAAAACAGAACATGGGAGAAGGGGAACGCAAAGAAAGAAAGAAAGAAAAAGGAAGATGGAAAGAGGAGATGGCCAGACGGTGGAGGAAGAGGGGCTGGGAAGGTGTGGGGAGGGGGTGTCTAAAATGGGGTGGTGGTGGGGCTTTTAGTGCTAAAGGTAGGGGGACTGGGGTGCTGTCTAGAGAGCCTTAGCCTGGCATTGTATGTGTGTCACAGAAGAGGGGACTGATAGGGAATGAAATTGGTGGTTGGCTGCTACTGAAGGAGCTAGGTCACTATCACTTGCAGGAGCCTCTGATTCAATGTCAATCAACTGGGGAATGCTGGACCTACCACCTACTAGTGGCTGTCTCTATGGAAGATAGTCTTATGGGATGCTGTCTATTAACCATCAGGACATTTCTCGCCAGTTTGTCTCTCTGTGACACAAAAGCATCACTCATAATGTAGCCTCATACCTTCTGCTTCCACAGTGTCTTCCTCTCCATCATCAACATGTCTGTGGCTTTGCTGTCTCCCTCTCTATAGAGTAACATAATGTAGCCTCATACCTTCTGCTTCCACAGTGTCTTCCTCTCCATCATCAACATGTCTGTGGCTTTGCTGTCTCCCTCTCTATACAGTAACATAATGGCGTGTACAACAAAGCTTAGTTTCAAGGTTTTCTATAATTGAGAGAGAGGGCTAGCATGCATGCAGAGGGACAAGTGTCTTTGGACCTGGTAGGTTAGTGGGCAAGTGACAGATCGACAGATCAGAGAAGAGCTACTGGTTCTAGAGAGATGGTAGTAGTAATGTGTGACTGTGAGAGGATCTTGGCAACTCTTAAAATGAACAATATACATTCAAAAGAATAATTGTTCCATACCCATAAATTCAATTCCAAGATGCTCTGCCAACGCAGAAAGTTGGACACAATGAAAAGGAAAGAGAACAAGTTTCAGAGAGTGATTGTCTACATTGGAACATAGATATATAGATAGTAGATACTAAACCATGAGGTTAGTATGGAATTTTTCCGTGACGTACAGTAATAATCGTTACTGGCAGGTGCCAGGTCCAGTAACAGACAGACAACGCAGACAGCCGCAGCTCTGTGACCCCAGAAATGAAAGAAAAGGAAAGAAAGAAGCATAACTAATAAAAGAGAGAGGGAAGCAGGCAGGAGACATGCAGAGACAAACACAGCCACTTCACTTACTGCCATATTTACTAGACCTCATTTCTGGGGTAAAAAAAAAAAAAAAAATTGGGACAAAAAAATGAACAAATAAAACAAGATAAAAAAGCAATTTGTTACTTTCCAACGTTTTGGAGATGAGGCTGGTTGGCACAGAAATGGGAGCAGCTTTGTAGGTCGACAGATTAATGACATGTTCTAATTGTGTCTCTCATTGTTTTTAGTATTTACTAAAATAAATATTTTTTGTCACCCTATAGCTTCTCTCTGGTCTTTTTTCCCCTGAAATGATTATGATTATTTTTCCCCTGAAATTATAAAATATGACAGTGTTTTCTATTTCACAGCGTGAGCACCAGTAGAAAAAGGTGTGCCTTTAATTTACTTGTAATGATGCCACCCCTGATAGAACAACCTGGTCTCATAGACTAGACGTAACATATTAATGTAAATCTGTGACACTCAAATTAGTATGATATGATACGTTTGTTATGATGACATAGACAGAGGATAACTTAACTCAAAAACTATAAGCAGGGAAGTTGGTCAGGGTGTATGGATAAGCGTATAACACGAATGTCTAGCAACTCAAAGGTTGCGTGTTCAAATGTCATCACGGACAACTTTAGCATTTTAGCTAATTAGCAACTTTGCAACTACGGTCGTGGCCAAAAGTTTTGAGAATGACACAAATATACATTTTCACAAAGTCTGCTGCCTCAGTTTGTATGATGGACATTTGCTTATACTCCAGAATGTTATGTAGAGTGATCAGATGAATTGCAATTCATTGCAAAGTCCTTTTTTGTCATGCAAATGAACTGACTCCCCAAAAAACATTTCCACTGCATTTCAGCCCTGCCACAAAAGGACCAGCTGACATCATGTCAGTGATTCTCTCATTAACACAGGTGTGAGTGTTGACGAGGACAAGGCTGGAGATCACTCTGTCATGCTGATTGAGTTCGAATAACAGACTGGAAGCTTCAAAAGGAGGGTGGTGCTTGGAATCATTGTTCTTCCTCTGTCATCCATGGTTACCTACAAAGGAAACACGTGCCATCATCATTGCTTTGCACAAAAATGGCTTCACAGGCAAGGATATTGCTGCCAGTAAGATTGCACCTACATCAACCATTTATCGGATCATCAAGAACTTCAAGGAGAGCGGTTCAATTGTTGTGAAGAAGGCTTCAGGGCGCCCAAGAGAGTCCAGCAAGCGCCAAGACCATCTCCTAAAGTTGATTCAGCTGCAGGATAGGGGCACCACCAGTACAGAGCTTGCTCAGGAATGGCAGCAGGCAGTTGTGAGTGCATCTGCACGCACAGTGAGGCAAAGACTTTTGGAAGATGGGCTGGTGTGAAGAAGGGCAGCAAAGAAGCCACTTCTCCAGGAAAAACATCAGGGACAGACTGATATTCTGCAAAAGGTACAGAGATTGGACTGCTGAGGACTGGGGTAAAGTCATTTTCTCTGATGAATCCCCTTTCCGATTGTTTGGGGCATCCGGAAAAAAGCTTCTCCTTGAGAAGACAAGGTGAGCGCTACCATCAGTCCTGTGCCATGCCAACAGTAAAGCATCCTGAGACCATTCATGTGTGGGGTTGCTTCTCAGCCAAGGGAGTGGGCTCACTCACAATTTTGCCTAAGAACACAGCCATGAATAAAGAATGGTACCAACACATCCTCCGAGAGCAACTTCTCCCAACCATTCAGGAACAGTTTGGTGACGAAACAATGCATTTTCCAGCATGATGGAGCACCTTGCCATAAGGCAAAACTTATAACTAAGTGGCTCGGGGAACAAAACATCGATATTTTGGGTCCATGGCCAGGAAACTCCCCAGACCTGAATCCCATTGAGAACTTGTGGTCAGTCCACGAGAGACGGGTGAACAAACAAAACCCCACTAATTCTGACAAACTCCAAGCATTGATTATGCAAGAATGTGCTGCCATCAGTCAGGATGTGGCCCAGAAGTTAATTGACAGCATGCCAGGGCAGATTGCATAGGTCTTGAAAAAGAAGGGTCAACACTGCAAATATTGACTCTTTGCATCAACTTCATGTAATTGTCAATAAAAGCCTTTGACACTTATGAAATGCTTGTAAATATGCTTTAGTATTCCATAGTAACATCTGACAAAAATATTTAAAGAGACTGAAGCAGCAAACTTTGTGAAAATTAATATTTGTGTCATTCTCAAAACGACTGTACTTAATACTTTTTAGCATGTTAGCTAACCCTTCCCTAACCTTAACCCTTTAACCTAACTTCTAACCTTAACCATAACCCTAACCACTAGACTAGCTAACATTAGCCAACTAGCTAACGTTATCCTTAGCCAACTAGCTAATGTTAGCCACAACAAATTGTAATTCGTAACATATCTCATGTTTTGGAAATTTGTCTACATATTGTGTAAATTGTAATTCGTAACATATCATACGAAATTGATTATGGACATCCACAAAGGGATACATATTGTACGAAACGTAACATATCAGACTAATTAAAGTGTCCCGGATTTACGTTACATCTACCCCTGAGTCCATGTTGCATAGAAAAGACTGATCATTGCAGGATTAACTAAATATAATATATATATACTGCAAATAGTAGGTATTATGTATATATTCATATTGTACTCCCATTAGGGAAGAATGATGACAAACTAGTTCAAAGTGCTTTACTCCCAGCTACTATACTCACTGTACTGTACTTCCAAAGAACTGGTCACACATGTAAACAGGACGTTGATGGGGCAAACAAACCAGACATTTGAATGATTTGAATATCAGAACTGATTTAGGATGAGCTCTCAGGAAATATTATGACAATGGGTTATCAGTTGCCCATCTGCAGCAGTACTACTTCCAGTCAGAACATCACAGATAACTACAGGTCTTCGCATCAAGCATTGCATCAAGCCATCCAAGCTGCATATCAGGTGCACCCTGTAAATTACATTCACTGTATCATTATCCAATCTCTACTGCAGCATACTGTGTAGCACATGATCAGGAGGGCATGCATAGGGACCTATGTGTTGACTCTCTGGTGTGTGTCTCTGCATGCACCACTATTATCTATTATTAAGGGGTCTACTGGTTAACTCACTCTGTGTAACCAACGCCAGGTAGGACATATAGTGCAGCAGAGGAAGGTGAGAGGAATGGCAACAGGAAAGGGATGGACATAGAGGCATGCACGTACACACACACACACACACACACACACACACACACACACACACACACACACACACACACACACACACACACACACACACACACACACACACACAGACACAGACAGACAGACAGACAGACAGACAGACAGACAGACAGACAGACAGACAGACAGACAGGCAGGAGGAAATGAACATACTGTAAAAACCTGCCATGACGGATTTTTGACAGCGATCACCTGTATAGTCATTTGGACACCTGATGGGGGAAACAAGCCACAGAAGGAGAGGGCGGAGGGAGGGAGGGAGGGAGGGAGGGAGGGAGGGAGGGAGGGAGGGAAAAAAGTAGGTTGAGAGACGGAAGAGGGAGTACATATTAAAGGAGGGAGGGACCAAAGGAGGGAGGGAGAGAGGGAGGGAAGGAGGGAGAGACACAAGAGAGCAGAGAACATGGAGTTAGAAACAGAGCACAACCTAACAGTATGTGACAGAGGTACAGAGAGCGCTATCAAAGACAGTACAGTATGAAGATATGTAGAAATGGCTTCTCCAATAGAAATCCCCGATCACACTTGTAGGCGATGTCATGGCGACGTTAGCTAGCATAGCTGATTGGGTTTAACATTTGTGTCGCGCTGAACTGCGCATGTGCAGACCATCCAATAAAACTCCTTTGACATTGTTTTTGACAAAAATGAAAAAGTATCAGTTGGTAACTTTCACGAGGTTGTAGTAATGACAGGTTCAGGTTGTGCCGTTAGAATACGGGAATATTAACAACAAAGGACACATTTTTCACTCCTCCCATTGACTTGTCGAACCCCAAAACCCTAGTCTGTCTGGTCTGCTTTGCGACGTGTTTCCGGATGTATCAAAAACACCCCCTAGACATAACTGCTGGATAGGGTTTGTTTCCCAAGATGCACTTTCATAGAGGTTGGGCTTGGAAAACTGCAAAGGCTAAGTCTGTAAGGAAGCTCCCCTTTGCTGAAGGACCTCATTGACATCTAGGAGAGAAAGGTGGGGGATTGGAGTACACAGGGGATGTCCAAGTTCTCACACTTACCGTACTGTAACTACACAGCAACTACACTGTAATTACAGTGTGAGTCCAGGCAGCATAATTCTCCCTAACACATACATATCCTGATCCCTGATTTTCTAAAACAGCATTCAGTTCAACTAGTCTCACAGGGTCTGCATATTCATAAAATGCATAAAAATGCACAGGATATATTTTTTCCTCATACAGTACCAAAGACACAACATCAATGTGCATTTTGGATCAATTAAAGCAAAAACCTCACTCAGCAATTTCCCATGCAGTTATAAATAGATTAGAAGCAAAGTGTGGATCTGAGACACTTGAGGCAGCATGCAGACTAGCAGATCCTCTCTCTCTCTCTACCTCATCTCTCTCTCCCCCCTTCTCTCTCTCTCCCCCCTTCTCTCTCTCTCTCTCTCTCTCTCTCTCTCTCTCTCTCTCTCACACCATCCCTCCTCACTTCCTCTCAACCCTTTTTTCTCCCTCTCTTTCTCATCTATCTCCCCTTTTTCTCTCACTATTCTTCTCGCACCCTATCAATATCCTGCTATCTCCATCTCTCCCTCTTTCTCATCTCCCCACTCTCTCTCTCTTCCCCTCTTTTTGTCAGCCTTGAGAACAAGCTAAAGAAAAACAGCCTCCACTCATCTCCACAGAGGGATAAACCAGCACTCATCTGAATGATGTCATTCCTCCATTTCATTCTCTTGTTCTGTCTCTCTGATGCTGAAGGGGGATTGGAGGGAAAGGGATTTGTCTGAGAACTGCTAACCTCTAACATAGAATGCCAGTGTCACATCATAGCCAGGCTAGTCTGCTTTGTTAATTCAGAACTGCGCTGATCTGTCTAAACAGACTGGCATCTTGGCTCAGAGAGAACACAACATAGCTCTGACTCTGTGTTTCTCTACATGCAGCTCTGTCACAACATCTAGCACTGTCCCTCTCCACACAACTCAGACATACAACTCACGATCAGGAAGAACTACCCTTAATATACCGGCGACATGGCTGGGTACACATCTAACTCCCACGGCCTGACAGAGTAGTGTTCAGTGTAGGTATCAGCCAGCCAGCACCCAAACACCTCATAAGGTTTTGCTGCAGATCTTTTGTTAGGCTGTCTGTCACAGTATGAAACGGAACAAGTTATAACTAGTTTTTAGGCTGTCTGCCATAGTACGAAACGGAACAAGTTATAACTAGTTTTTAGGCTGTCTGCCATAGTACGAAACGGAACAAGTTATAACTAGTTTTTAGTCTGTCTGTCACAGTACGAAACGGAACAAGTTATAACTAGTTTTTAGGCTGTCTGCCATAGTACGAAACGGAACAAGTTATAACTAGTTTTTAGGCTGTCTGCCATAGTACGAAACGGAACAAGTTATAACTAGTTTTTTGGCTGTCTGTCACAGTACGAAACGGAACAAGTTATAACTAGTTTTTAGGCTGTCTGTCACAGTACGAAATGGAACAAGTTATAACTAGTTTTTAGGCTGTCTGTCACAGTACGAAATGGAACAAGATATAACTAGTTTTTAGGCTGTCTGTCACAGTACGAAACGGAACAAGGTATAACTAGTTTTTAGGCTGTCTGTCAGAGTATGAAACGGAACAAGTTATAACTAGTTTTTAGGCTGTCTGTCACAGTACGAAACGGAACAAGGTATAACTAGTTTTTAGGCTGTCTGTCACAGTACGAAATGGAACAAGATATAACTAGTTTTTAGGCTGTCTGTCACAGTACGAAACGGAACAAGGTATAACTAGTTTTTAGGCTGTCTGTCACAGTACGAAATGGAACAAGGTATAACTAGTTTTTAGGCTGTCTGCCACAGTACGAAATGGAACAAGTTATAACTAGTTTTTAGGCTGTCTATCACAGTACGAAACGGAACAAGTTATAACTAGTTTTTAGGCTGTCTGTCACAGTACGAAACGGAACAAGTTATAACTAGTTTTTAGGCTGTCTGTCACAGTATGTAACGGAACAAGTTATAATTAGTTTTTAGGCTGTCTGCCACAGTACGAAATGGAACAAGTTATAACTAGTTTTTAGGCTGTCTGTCACAGTATGTAACAGAACAAGATATAACTAGTTTTTAGGCTGTCTGTCACAGTACGAAATGGAACAAGATATAACTAGTTTTTAGGCTGTCTGTCACAGTACGAAACGGAACAAGTTATAACTAGTTTTTAGTCTGTCTGTCACAGTATGAAACGGAACAAGTTATAACTAGTTTTTAGTCTGTCTGTCACAGTACGAAACGGAACAAGATATAACTAGTTTTTAGGCTGTCTGCCACAGTACGAAATGGAACAAGTTATAACTAGTTTTTAGGCTGTCTGTCACAGTACGAAACGGAACAAGTTATAACTAGTTTTTAGGCTGTCTGCCATAGTACGAAACGGAACAAGTTATAACTAGTTTTTAGGCTGTCTGTCACAGTACGAAACGGAACAAGTTATAACTAGTTTTTAGGCTGTCTGTCACAGTACGAAACGGAACAAGTTATAACTAGTTTTTAGGCTGTCTGTCACAGTACGAAACGGAACAAGTTATAACTAGTTTTTAGGCTGTCTGTCACAGTACGAAACGGAACAAGATATAACTAGTTTTTAGGCTGTCTGTCACAGTACGAAACGGAACAAGGTATAACTAGTTTTTAGGCTGTCTGTCACAGTACGAAACGGAACAAGTTATAACTAGTTTTTAGGCTGTCTGTCACAGTACGAAACGGAACAAGTTATAACTAGTTTTTAGGCTGTCTGTCACAGTACGAAACGGAACAAGATATAACTAGTTTTTAGGCTGTCTGCCATAGTACGAAACGGAACAAGTTATAACTAGTTTTTAGGCTGTCTGTCACAGTATGAAAACGGAACAAGTTATAACTAGTTTTTAGGCTGTCTGTCACAGTACGAAATGGAACAAGATATAACTAGTTTTTAGGCTGTCTGTCACAGTACGAAATGGAACAAGATATAACTAGTTTTTAGGCTGTCTGTCACAGTATGAAACGGAACAAGTTATAACTAGTTTTTAGGCTGTCTGTCACAGTACGAAACGGAACAAGTTATAACTAGTTTTTAGTCTGTCTGTCACAGTACGAAACGGAACAAGATATAACTAGTTTTTAGGCTGTCTGCCACAGTACGAAATGGAACAAGTTATAACTAGTTTTTAGTCTGTCTGTCACAGTACGAAACGGAACAAGTTATAACTAGTTTTTAGTCTGTCTGTCACAGTATGAAACGGAACAAGTTATAACTAGTTTTTAGTCTGTCTGCCACAGTACGAAATGGAACAAGTTATAACTAGTTTTTAGTCTGTCTGTCACAGTACGAAACGGAACAAGTTATAACTAGTTTTTAGGCTGTCTGCCATAGTACGAAACGGAACAAGTTATAACTAGTTTTTAGGCTGTCTGCCATAGTACGAAACGGAACAAGTTATAACTAGTTTTTAGGCTGTCTGTCACAGTACGAAACGGAACAAGTTATAACTAGTTTTTAGGCTGTCTGTCACAGTACGAAACGGAACAAGGTATAACTAGTTTTTAGGCTGTCTGTCACAGTACGAAATGGAACAAGATATAACTAGTTTTTAGGCTGTCTGTCACAGTACGAAACGGAACAAGGTATAACTAGTTTTTAGGCTGTCTGTCACAGTACGAAACGGAACAAGTTATAACTAGTTTTTAGGCTGTCTGTCACAGTACGAAACGGAACAAGGTATAACTAGTTTTTAGGCTGTCTGTCACAGTACGAAATGGAACAAGATATAACTAGTTTTTAGGCTGTCTGTCACAGTACGAAACGGAACAAGGTATAACTAGTTTTTAGGCTGTCTGTCACAGTACGAAACGGAACAAGGTATAACTAGTTTTTAGGCTGTCTGTCACATTACGAAACGGAACAAGTTATAACTAGTTTTTAGGCTGTGTGTCACAGTACGAAATGGAACAAGGTATAACTAGTTTTTAGGCTGTCTGTCACAGTACGAAACGGAACAAGGTATAACTAGTTTTTAGGCTGTCTGTCACAGTATGAAATGGAACAAGTTATAACTAGTTTTTAGGCTGTCTGTCACAGTACGAAATGGAACAAGATATAACTAGTTTTTAGGCTGTCTGTCACAGTACGAAATGGAACAAGTTATTACCAGTTTTTAGGCTGTCTGTCACAGTACGAAATGGAACAAGATATAACTAGTTTTTAGGCTGTCTGTCACAGTACGAAATGGAACAAGGTATAACTAGTTTTTAGGCTGTCTGTCACAGTATGTAACAGAACAAGATATAACTAGTTTTTAGGCTGTCTGTCACAGTACGAAATGGAACAAGATATAACTAGTTTTTAGGCTGTCTGTCACAGTACGAAACGGAACAAGGAATAACTAGTTTTTAGGCTGTCTGTCACAGTACGAAACGGAACAAGTTATAACTAGTTTTTAGGCTGTCTGTCACAGTACGAAATGGAACAAGTTATAACTAGTTTTTAGGCTGTCTGTCACAGTACGAAACGGAACAAGATATAACTAGTTTTTAGGCTGTCTGCCATAGTACGAAACGGAACAAGTTATAACTAGTTTTTAGGCTGTCTGTCACAGTATGAAACGGAACAAGTTATAACTAGTTTTTAGGCTGTCTGTCACAGTACGAAATGGAACAAGATATAACTAGTTTTTAGGCTGTCTGTCACAGTACGAAATGGAACAAGATATAACTAGTTTTTAGGCTGTCTGTCACAGTATGAAACGGAACAAGTTATAACTAGTTTTTAGGCTGTCTGTCACAGTACGAAACGGAACAAGTTATAACTAGTTTTTAGTCTGTCTGTCACAGTACGAAACGGAACAAGATATAACTAGTTTTTAGTCTGTCTGTCACAGTACGAAATGGAACAAGTTATAACTAGTTTTTAGTCTGTCTGTCACAGTACGAAACGGAACAAGTTATAACTAGTTTTTAGTCTGTCTGTCACAGTATGAAACGGAACAAGTTATAACTAGTTTTTAGTCTGTCTGCCACAGTACGAAATGGAACAAGTTATAACTAGTTTTTAGTCTGTCTGTCACAGTACGAAACGGAACAAGTTATAACTAGTTTTTAGGCTGTCTGCCATAGTACGAAACGGAACAAGTTATAACTAGTTTTTAGGCTGTCTGCCATAGTACGAAACGGAACAAGTTATAACTAGTTTTTAGGCTGTCTGCCATAGTACGAAACGGAACAAGTTATAACTAGTTTTTAGGCTGTCTGCCATAGTACGAAACGGAACAAGTTATAACTAGTTTTTTGGCTGTCTGTCACAGTACGAAACGGAACAAGTTATAACTAGTTTTTAGGCTGTCTGCCATAGTACGAAACGGAACAAGTTATAACTAGTTTTTAGGCTGTCTGCCATAGTACGAAACGGAACAAGTTATAACTAGTTTTTTGGCTGTCTGTCACAGTACGAAACGGAACAAGTTATAACTAGTTTTTAGGCTGTCTGTCACAGTACGAAATGGAACAAGATATAACTAGTTTTTAGGCTGTCTGTCACAGTACGAAATGGAACAAGATATAACTAGTTTTTAGGCTGTCTGTCACAGTACGAAATGGAACAAGTTATAACTAGTTTTTAGGCTGTCTGTCACAGTACGAAACGGAACAAGATATAACTAGTTTTTAGGCTGTCTGCCATAGTACGAAACGGAACAAGTTATAACTAGTTTTTAGGCTGTCTGTCACAGTATGAAACGGAACAAGTTATAACTAGTTTTTAGGCTGTCTGTCACAGTACGAAATGGAACAAGATATAACTAGTTTTTAGGCTGTCTGTCACAGTACGAAATGGAACAAGATATAACTAGTTTTTAGGCTGTCTGTCACAGTATGAAACGGAACAAGTTATAACTAGTTTTTAGGCTGTCTGTCACAGTACGAAACGGAACAAGTTATAACTAGTTTTTAGTCTGTCTGTCACAGTACGAAACGGAACAAGATATAACTAGTTTTTAGTCTGTCTGCCACAGTACGAAATGGAACAAGTTATAACTAGTTTTTAGTCTGTCTGTCACAGTACGAAACGGAACAAGTTATAACTAGTTTTTAGTCTGTCTGTCACAGTATGAAACGGAACAAGTTATAACTAGTTTTTAGTCTGTCTGTCACAGTACGAAATGGAACAAGTTATAACTAGTTTTTAGTCTGTCTGTCACAGTACGAAACGGAACAAGTTATAACTAGTTTTTAGGCTGTCTGCCATAGTACGAAACGGAACAAGTTATAACTAGTTTTTAGGCTGTCTGCCATAGTACGAAACGGAACAAGTTATAACTAGTTTTTAGGCTGTCTGCCATAGTACGAAACGGAACAAGTTATAACTAGTTTTTAGGCTGTCTGCCATAGTACGAAACGGAACAAGTTATAACTAGTTTTTTGGCTGTCTGTCACAGTACGAAACGGAACAAGTTATAACTAGTTTTTAGGCTGTCTGCCATAGTACGAAACGGAACAAGTTATAACTAGTTTTTAGGCTGTCTGCCATAGTACGAAACGGAACAAGTTATAACTAGTTTTTTGGCTGTCTGTCACAGTACGAAACGGAACAAGTTATAACTAGTTTTTAGGCTGTCTGTCACAGTACGAAATGGAACAAGTTATAACTAGTTTTTAGGCTGTCTGTCACAGTACGAAATGGAACAAGATATAACTAGTTTTTAGGCTGTCTGTCACAGTACGAAACGGAACAAGGTATAACTAGTTTTTAGGCTGTCTGTCAGAGTATGAAACGGAACAAGTTATAACTAGTTTTTAGGCTGTCTGTCACAGTACGAAACGGAACAAGGTATAACTAGTTTTTAGGCTGTCTGTCACAGTACGAAATGGAACAAGATATAACTAGTTTTTAGGCTGTCTGTCACAGTACGAAACGGAACAAGGTATAACTAGTTTTTAGGCTGTCTGTCACAGTACGAAATGGAACAAGGTATAACTAGTTTTTAGGCTGTCTGCCACAGTACGAAATGGAACAAGTTATAACTAGTTTTTAGGCTGTCTATCACAGTAGTATAACTAGTTTTTAGGCTGTCTGTCACAGTACGAAATGGAACAAGATATAACTAGTTTTTAGGCTGTCTGTCACAGTACGAAACGGAACAAGTTATAATTAGTTTTTAGGCTGTCTGTCACAGTACGAAACGGAACAAGGTATAACTAGTTTTTAGGCTGTCTGTCACATTACGAAACGGAACAAGTTATAACTAGTTTTTAGGCTGTGTGTCACAGTACGAAATGGAACAAGGTATAACTAGTTTTTAGGCTGTCTGTCACAGTACGAAACGGAACAAGGTATAACTAGTTTTTAGGCTGTCTGTCACAGTATGAAATGGAACAAGTTATAACTAGTTTTTAGGCTGTCTGTCACAGTACGAAATGGAACAAGATATAACTAGTTTTTAGGCTGTCTGTCACAGTACGAAATGGAACAAGTTATTACCAGTTTTTAGGCTGTCTGTCACAGTACGAAATGGAACAAGATATAACTAGTTTTTAGGCTGTCTGTCACAGTACGAAATGGAACAAGGTATAACTAGTTTTTAGGCTGTCTGTCACAGTATGTAACAGAACAAGATATAACTAGTTTTTAGGCTGTCTGTCACAGTACGAAATGGAACAAGATATAACTAGTTTTTAGGCTGTCTGTCACAGTACGAAACGGAACAAGGAATAACTAGTTTTTAGGCTGTCTGTCACAGTACGAAACGGAACAAGTTATAACTAGTTTTTAGGCTGTCTGTCACAGTACGAAATGGAACAAGTTATAACTAGTTTTTAGGCTGTCTGTCACAGTAAACGGAACAAGATATAACTAGTTTTTAGGCTGTCTGCCATAGTACGGGAACAAGTTATAACTAGTTTTTAGGCTGTCTGTCACAGTATGAAACGGAACAAGTTATAACTAGTTTTTAGGCTGTCTGTCACAGTACGAAATGGAACAAGATATAACTAGTTTTTAGGCTGTCTGTCACAGTACGAAATGGAACAAGATATAACTAGTTTTTAGGCTGTCTGTCACAGTATGAAACGGAACAAGTTATAACTAGTTTTTAGGCTGTCTGTCACAGTACGAAACGGAACAAGTTATAACTAGTTTTTAGTCTGTCTGTCACAGTACGAAACGGAACAAGATATAACTAGTTTTTAGTCTGTCTGCCACAGTACGAAATGGAACAAGTTATAACTAGTTTTTAGTCTGTCTGTCACAGTACGAAACGGAACAAGTTATAACTAGTTTTTAGTCTGTCTGTCACAGTATGAAACGGAACAAGTTATAACTAGTTTTTAGTCTGTCTGCCACAGTACGAAATGGAACAAGTTATAACTAGTTTTTAGTCTGTCTGTCACAGTACGAAACGGAACAAGTTATAACTAGTTTTTAGGCTGTCTGCCATAGTACGAAACGGAACAAGTTATAACTAGTTTTTAGGCTGTCTGCCATAGTACGAAACGGAACAAGTTATAACTAGTTTTTAGGCTGTCTGTCACATAGTACGAAACGGAACAAGTTATAACTAGTTTTTAGGCTGTCTGCCATAGTACGAAACGGAACAAGTTATAACTAGTTTTTTGGCTGTCTGTCACAGTACGAAACGGAACAAGTTATAACTAGTTTTTAGGCTGTCTGTCACAGTACGAAACGGAACAAGTTATAACTAGTTTTTAGGCTGTCTGTCACAGTACGAAACGGAACAAGTTATAACTAGTTTTTAGGCTGTCTGTCACAGTACGAAACGGAACAAGTTATAACTAGTTTTTAGGCTGTCTGTCACAGTACGAAATGGAACAAGATATAACTAGTTTTTTAGGCTGTCTGTCTGTCAAATGGAACAAGATATAACTAGTTTTTAGGCTGTCTGTCACAGTACGGGAACAAGTTATAACTAGTTTTTAGGCTGTCTGTCACAGTACGAAACGGAACAAGATATAACTAGTTTTTAGGCTGTCTGCCATAGTACGAAACGGAACAAGTTATAACTAGTTTTTAGGCTGTCTGTCACAGTATGAAACGGAACAAGTTATAACTAGTTTTTAGGCTGTCTGTCACAGTACGAAATGGAACAAGATATAACTAGTTTTTAGGCTGTCTGTCACAGTACGAAATGGAACAAGATATAACTAGTTTTTAGGCTGTCTGTCACAGTATGAAACGGAACAAGTTATAACTAGTTTTTAGGCTGTCTGTCACAGTACGAAACGGAACAAGTTATAACTAGTTTTTAGTCTGTCTGTCACAGTACGAAACGGAACAAGATATAACTAGTTTTTAGTCTGTCTGCCACAGTACGAAATGGAACAAGTTATAACTAGTTTTTAGTCTGTCTGTCACAGTACGAAACGGAACAAGTTATAACTAGTTTTTAGTCTGTCTGTCACAGTATGAAACGGAACAAGTTATAACTAGTTTTTAGTCTGTCTGCCACAGTACGAAATGGAACAAGTTATAACTAGTTTTTAGTCTGTCTGTCACAGTACGAAACGGAACAAGTTATAACTAGTTTTTAGGCTGTCTGCCATAGTACGAAACGGAACAAGTTATAACTAGTTTTTAGGCTGTCTGCCATAGTACGAAACGGAACAAGTTATAACTAGTTTTTAGGCTGTCTGCCATAGTACGAAACGGAACAAGTTATAACTAGTTTTTAGGCTGTCTGCCATAGTACGAAACGGAACAAGTTATAACTAGTTTTTTGGCTGTCTGTCACAGTACGAAACGGAACAAGTTATAACTAGTTTTTAGGCTGTCTGCCATAGTACGAAACGGAACAAGTTATAACTAGTTTTTAGGCTGTCTGCCATAGTTTATAACTAGTTTTTTGGCTGTCTGTCACAGTACGAAACGGAACAAGTTATAACTAGTTTTTAGGCTGTCTGTCACAGTACGAAATGGAACAAGTTATAACTAGTTTTTAGGCTGTCTGTCACAGTACGAAATGGAACAAGATATAACTAGTTTTTAGGCTGTCTGTCACAGTACGAAACGGAACAAGGTATAACTAGTTTTTAGGCTGTCTGTCACAGTATGAAACGGAACAAGTTATAACTAGTTTTTAGGCTGTCTGTCACAGTACGAAACGGAACAAGGTATAACTAGTTTTTAGGCTGTCTGTCACAGTACGAAATGGAACAAGATATAACTAGTTTTTAGGCTGTCTGTCACAGTACGAAACGGAACAAGGTATAACTAGTTTTTAGGCTGTCTGTCACAGTACGAAATGGAACAAGGTATAACTAGTTTTTAGGCTGTCTGCCACAGTACGAAATGGAACAAGTTATAACTAGTTTTTAGGCTGTCTGTCACAGTACGAAACGGAACAAGTTATAACTAGTTTTTAGGCTGTCTGTCACAGTACGAAATGGAACAAGTTATAACTAGTTTTTAGGCTGTCTGTCACAGTATGTAACGGAACAAGTTATAACTAGTTTTTAGGCTGTCTGCCACAGTACGAAATGGAACAAGTTATAACTAGTTTTTAGGCTGTCTGTCACAGTATGTAACAGAACAAGATATAACTAGTTTTTAGGCTGTCTGTCACAGTACGAAATGGAACAAGATATAACTAGTTTTTAGGCTGTCTGTCACAGTACGAAACGGAACAAGTTATAACTAGTTTTTAGTCTGTCTGTCACAGTATGAAACGGAACAAGTTATAACTAGTTTTTAGTCTGTCTGTCACAGTACGGAACAAGTTATAACTAGTTTTTAGGCTGTCTGTCACAGTACGAAATGGAACAAGTTAAACTAGTTTTTAGAACAAGGAACAAGTTATAACTAGTTTTTAGGCTGTCTGCCATAGTACGAAACGGAACAAGTTATAACTAGTTTTTAGGCTGTCTGTCACAGTACGAAACGGAACAAGTTATAACTAGTTTTTAGGCTGTCTGTCACAGTACGAAACGGAACAAGATATAACTAGTTTTTAGGCTGTCTGTCACAGTACGAAACGGAACAAGGTATAACTAGTTTTTAGGCTGTCTGTCACAGTACGAAACGGAACAAGTTATAACTAGTTTTTAGGCTGTCTGTCACAGTACGAAACGGAACAAGTTATAACTAGTTTTTAGGCTGTCTGTCACAGTACGAAACGGAACAAGATATAACTAGTTTTTAGGCTGTCTGCCATAGTACGAAACGGAACAAGTTATAACTAGTTTTTAGGCTGTCTGTCACAGTATGAAACGGAACAAGTTATAACTAGTTTTTAGGCTGTCTGTCACAGTACGAAATGGAACAAGATATAACTAGTTTTTAGGCTGTCTGTCACAGTACGAAATGGAACAAGATATAACTAGTTTTTAGGCTGTCTGTCACAGTATGAAACGGAACAAGTTATAACTAGTTTTTAGGCTGTCTGTCACAGTACGAAACGGAACAAGTTATAACTAGTTTTTAGTCTGTCTGTCACAGTACGAAACGGAACAAGATATAACTAGTTTTTAGGCTGTCTGCCACAGTACGAAATGGAACAAGTTATAACTAGTTTTTAGTCTGTCTGTCACAGTACGAAACGGAACAAGTTATAACTAGTTTTTAGTCTGTCTGTCACAGTTGAAACGGAACAAGTTATAACTAGTTTTTAGTCTGTCTGCCACAGTACGAAATGGAACAAGTTATAACTAGTTTTTAGTCTGTCTGTCACAGTACGAAACGGAACAAGTTATAACTAGTTTTTAGGCTGTCTGCCATAGTACGAAACGGAACAAGTTATAACTAGTTTTTAGGCTGTCTGCCATAGTACGAAACGGAACAAGTTATAACTAGTTTTTAGGCTGTCTGTCACAGTACGAAACGGAACAAGTTATAACTAGTTTTTAGGCTGTCTGTCACAGTACGAAACGGAACAAGGTATAACTGGTTTTTAGGCTGTCTGTCACAGTACGAAATGGAACAAGATATAACTAGTTTTTAGGCTGTCTGTCACAGTACGAAACGGAACAAGGTATAACTAGTTTTTAGGCTGTCTGTCACAGTACGAAACGGAACAAGTTATAACTAGTTTTTAGGCTGTCTGTCACAGTACGAAACGGAACAAGGTATAACTAGTTTTTTAGGCTGTCTGTCACAGTTTATAACTAGTTTTTAGGCTGTCTGTCACAGTACGAAACGGAACAAGGTATAACTAGTTTTTAGGCTGTCTGTCACAGTACGAAACGGAACAAGGTATAACTAGTTTTTAGGCTGTCTGTCACATTACGAAACGGAACAAGTTATAACTAGTTTTTAGGCTGTGTGTCACAGTACGAAATGGAACAAGGTATAACTAGTTTTTAGGCTGTCTGTCACAGTACGAAACGGAACAAGGTATAACTAGTTTTTAGGCTGTCTGTCACAGTATGAAACGGAACCAGTTATAACTAGTTTTTAGTCTGTCTGTCACAGTACGAAACGGAACAAGTTATAACTAGTTTTTAGGCTGTCTGTCACAGTACGAAACGGAACAAGGTATAACTAGTTTTTAGGCTGTCTGTCACAGTACGAAACGGAACAAGTTATAACTAGTTTTTAGGCTGTCTGTCACAGTACGAAACGGAACAAGTTATAACTAGTTTTTAAAGTACGGAACAAGTTATAACTAGTTTTTAGGCTGTCTGTCACAGTACGAAATGGAACAAGGTATAACTAGTTTTTAGGCTGTCTGTCACAGTACGAAATGGAACAAGTTATAACTAGTTTTTAGGCTGTCTATCACAGTTTATAACTAGTTTTTAGGCTGTCTGTCACAGTACGAAACGGAACAAGGTATAACTAGTTTTTTAGGCTGTCTGTCACAGTACAAACGGAACAAGGTATAACTAGTTTTTAGGCTGTCTGTCACAGTACGAAATGGAACAAGATATAACTAGTTTTTAGGCTGTCTGTCACAGTACGAAATGGAACAAGTTATTACCAGTTTTTTAGGCTGTCTGTCAACAAATGGAACAAGATATAACTAGTTTTTAGGCTGTCTGTCACACAAATGGAACAAGATATAACTAGTTTTTAGGCTGTCTGTCAATGGAACAAGTTATAACTAGTTTTTAGGCTGTCTGTCACAGTACTGTTTTTAGTCTGTCTGTCACAGTACGAAACGGAACAAGATATAACTAGTTTTTAGGCTGTCTGCCACAGTACGAAATGGAACAAGTTATAACTAGTTTTTAGTCTGTCTGTCACAGTACGAAACGGAACAAGTTATAACTAGTTTTTAGTCTGTCTGTCACAGTATGAAACGGAACAAGTTATAACTAGTTTTTAGTCTGTCTGCCACAATGGAACAAGTTATAACTAGTTTTTAGGCTGTCTGTCACAGTTTTAACTAGTTTTTAGGCTGTCTGTCACAGTACGAAACGGAACAAGTTATAACTAGTTTTTAGGCTGTCTGTCACAGTACAAACGGAACAAGTTATAACTAGTTTTTAGTCTGTCTGTCAAACGGAACAACAAGATATAACTAGTTTTTAGGCTGTCTGCCACAGTACGAAATGGAACAAGTTATAACTAGTTTTTAGTCTGTCTGTCACAGTACGAAACGGAACAAGTTATAACTAGTTTTTAGGCTGTCTGTCACAGTATGAAACGGAACAAGTTATAACTAGTTTTTAGGCTGTCTGTCACAGTACGAAACGGAACAAGTTATAACTAGTTTTTAGGCTGTCTGTCACAGTACGAAACGGAACAAGTTATAACTAGTTTTTAGGCTGTCTGCCAAGTGTTATAACTAGTTTTTAGGCTGTCTGCCATAGTACGAAACGGAACAAGTTATAACTAGTTTTTGGCTGTCTGTCACAGTACGAAATGGAACAAGTTATAACTAGTTTTTAGGCTGTCTGTCACAGTACGAAATGGAACAAGTTATAACTAGTTTTTAGGCTGTCTGTCACAGTACGAAATGGAACAAGATATAACTAGTTTTTAGGCTGTCTGTCACAGTACGAAACGGAACAAGGTATAACTAGTTTTTAGGCTGTCTGTCAGAGTATGAAACGGAACAAGTTATAACTAGTTTTTAGGCTGTCTGTCACAGTACAAACGGAACAAGGTATAACTAGTTTTTAGGCTGTCTGTCACAGTACGAAATGGAACAAGATATAACTAGTTTTTAGGCTGTCTGTTTATAACTAGTTTTTAGGCTGTCTGTCACAGTACGAAATGGAACAAGGTATAACTAGTTTTTAGGCTGTCTGTCACAGTACGAAATGGAACAAGTTATAACTAGTTTTTAGGCTGTCTATCACAGTACGAAACGGAACAAGTTATAACTAGTTTTTAGGCTGTCTGTCACAGTACGAAACGGAACAAGTTATAACTAGTTTTTAGTCTGTCTGTCACAGTACGAAACGGAACAAGATATAACTAGTTTTTAGGCTGTCTGCCACAGTACGAAATGGAACAAGTTATAACTAGTTTTTAGGCTGTCTGTCACAGTACGAAACGGAACAAGTTATAACTAGTTTTTAGTATAACGGAACAAGGTATAACTAGTTTTTAGGCTGTCTGTCACAACAAGTTATAACTAGTTTTTAGGCTGTCTGTCACATGGAACAAGTTATAACTAGTTTTTAGGCTGTCTGTCACAGTACGAAATGGAACAAGATATAACTAGTTTTTAGGCTGTCTGTCACAGTACGAAACGGAACAAGGTATAACTAGTTTTTAGGCTGTCTGTCACAGTACGAAATGGAACAAGTTATAACTAGTTTTTAGGCTGTCTGCCACAGTACGAAATGGAACAAGTTATAACTAGTTTTTAGGCTGTCTGTCACAGTACGAAACGGAACAAGTTATAACTAGTTTTAGGCTGTCTGTCAAGTACAAACGGAACAAGTTATAACTAGTTTTTAGGCTGTCTGTCACAGTATGTAACGGAACAAGTTATAATTAGTTTTTAGGCTGTCTGCCACAGTACGAAGGAACAAGTTATAACTAGTTTTTAGGCTGTCTGTCACAGTATGTAACAGAACAAGATATAACTAGTTTTTAGGCTGTCTGTCACAGTACGAAATGGAACAAGATATAACTAGTTTTTAGGCTGTCTGTCACAGTACGAAACGGAACAAGTTATAACTAGTTTTTAGGCTGTCTGTCACAGTATGAAATGGAACAAGTTATAACTAGTTTTTAGTCTGTCTGTCACAGTACGAAACGGAACAAGATATAACTAGTTTTTAGGCTGTCTGTCACAGTACGAAATGGAACAAGTTATAACTAGTTTTTAGGCTGTCTGTCACAGTACGAAACGGAACAAGTTATAACTAGTTTTTAGGCTGTCTGTCACAGTACGAAACGGAACAAGTTATAACTAGTTTTTAGGCTGTCTGTCACAGTACGAAACGGAACAAGTTATAACTAGTTTTTAGGCTGTCTGTCACAGTACGAAACGGAACAAGTTATAACTAGTTTTTAGGCTGTCTGTCACAGTACGAAACGGAACAAGTTATAACTAGTTTTTAGGCTGTCTGTCACAGTACGAAATGGAACAAGATATAACTAGTTTTTAGGCTGTCTGTCACAGTACGAAACGGAACAAGGTATAACTAGTTTTTAGGCTGTCTGTCACAGTACGAAACGGAACAAGTTATAACTAGTTTTTAGGCTGTCTGTCACAGTAAAACGGAACAAGTTATAACTAGTTTTTAGGCTGTCTGTCACAGTACGAAACGGAACAAGATATAACTAGTTTTTAGGCTGTCTGCCATAGTACGAAACGGAACAAGTTATAACTAGTTTTTAGGCTGTCTGTCACAGTATGAAACGGAACAAGTTATAACTAGTTTTTAGGCTGTCTGTCACAGTACGAAATGGAACAAGATATAACTAGTTTTTAGGCTGTCTGTCACAGTACGAAATGGAACAAGATATAACTAGTTTTTAGGCTGTCTGTCACAGTATGAAACGGAACAAGTTATAACTAGTTTTTAGGCTGTCTGTCACAGTACGAAACGGAACAAGTTATAACTAGTTTTTAGTCTGTCTGTCACAGTACGAAACGGAACAAGATATAACTAGTTTTTAGGCTGTCTGCCACAGTACGAAATGGAACAAGTTATAACTAGTTTTTAGTCTGTCTGTCTGAAACGGAACAAGTTATAACTAGTTTTTAGTCTGTCTGTCAGTATGAAACGGAACAAGTTATAACTAGTTTTTAGTCTGTCTGCCACAGTACGAAATGGAACAAGTTATAACTAGTTTTTAGTCTGTCTGTCACAGTACGAAACGGAACAAGTTATAACTAGTTTTTAGGCTGTCTGCCATAGTACGAAACGGAACAAGTTATAACTAGTTTTTAGGCTGTCTGCCATCACAACAAGTTATAACTAGTTTTTAAAGTACGGAACAAGTTATAACTAGTTTTTAGGCTGTCTGTCACAGTACGAAATGGAACAAGTTATAACTAGTTTTTAGGCTGTCTGTCACAGTACGAAATGGAACAAGATATAACTAGTTTTTAGGCTGTCTGTCACAGTACGAAACGGAACAAGGTATAACTAGTTTTTAGGCTGTCTGTCAGAGTATGAAACGGAACAAGTTATAACTAGTTTTTAGGCTGTCTGTCACAGTACGAAACGGAACAAGGTATAACTAGTTTTTAGGCTGTCTGTCACAGTACGAAATGGAACAAGATATAACTAGTTTTTAGGCTGTCTGTCACAGTACGAAACGGAACAAGGTATAACTAGTTTTTAGGCTGTCTGTCACAGTACGAAACGGAACAAGGTATAACTAGTTTTTAGGCTGTCTGTCATAACTTATAACTAGTTTTTAGGCTGTCTGTCACAGCTGGAACAAGGTATAACTGTTTTTAGGCTGTCTGTCACAGTACTGTCTGTCACAGTATGAAACGGAACAAGTTATAACTAGTTTTAGGCTGTCTGTCACAGTACGAAATGGAACAAGTTATAACTAGTTTTTAGGCTGTCTGTCACAGTATGTAACAGAACAAGATATAACTAGTTTTTAGGCTGTCTGTCACAGTACGAAATGGAACAAGATATAACTAGTTTTTAGGCTGTCTGTCACAGTACGAAACGGAACAAGTTATAACTAGTTTTTAGTCTGTCTGTCACAGTATGAAACGGAACAAGTTATAACTAGTTTTTAGTCTGTCTGTCACAGTACGAAACGGAACAAGATATAACTAGTTTTTAGGCTGTCTGCCACAGTACGAAATGGAACAAGTTATAACTAGTTTTTAGGCTGTCTGTCACAGTACGAAACGGAACAAGTTATAACTAGTTTTTAGGCTGTCTGCCATAGTACGAAACGGAACAAGTTATAACTAGTTTTAGGCTGTCTGTCACAGTACGAAACGGAACAAGTTATAACTAGTTTTTAGGCTGTCTGTCACAGTACGAAACGGAACAAGTTATAACTAGTTTTTAGGCTGTCTGTCACAGTACGAAACGGAACAAGTTATAACTAGTTTTTAGGCTGTCTGTCACAGTACGAAACGGAACAAGATATAACTAGTTTTTAGGCTGTCTGTCACAGTACGAAACAAGGATAACTAGTTTTAGGCTGTCTGTCATAACGGAACAAGTATAACTAGTTTTTAGGCTGTCTGTCACAGTACGAAACGGAACAAGTTATAACTAGTTTTTAGGCTGTCTGTCACAGTACGAAACGGAACAAGATATAACTAGTTTTTAGGCTGTCTGCCATAGTACGAAACGGAACAAGTTATAACTAGTTTTTAGGCTGTCTGTCACAGTATGAAACGGAACAAGTTATAACTAGTTTTTAGGCTGTCTGTCACAGTACGAAATGGAACAAGATATAACTAGTTTTTAGGCTGTCTGTCACAGTACGAAATGGAACAAGATATAACTAGTTTTTAGGCTGTCTGTCACAGTATGAAACGGAACAAGTTATAACTAGTTTTTAGGCTGTCTGTCACAGTACGAAACGGAACAAGTTATAACTAGTTTTTAACAAGTTATAACTAGTTTTTAGGCTGTCTGCCACAGTAAGTTATAACTAGTTTTTAGTCTGTCTGTCAAGTACGAAACGAACAAGTTATAACTAGTTTTTAGTCTGTCTGTCACAGTATGAAACGGAACAAGTTATAACTAGTTTTTAGTCTGTCTGCCACAGTACGAAATGGAACAAGTTATAACTAGTTTTTAGTCTGTCTGTCACAGTACGAAACGGAACAAGTTATAACTAGTTTTTAGGCTGTCTGCCATAGTACGAAACGGAACAAGTTATAACTAGTTTTTAGGCTGTCTGCCATAGTACGAAACGGAACAAGTTATAACTAGTTTTTAGGCTGTCTGTCACAGTACGAAACGGAACAAGTTATAACTAGTTTTTAGGCTGTCTGTCACAGTACGAAACGGAACAAGGTATAACTAGTTTTTAGGCTGTCTGTCACAGTACGAAATGGAACAAGATATAACTAGTTTTTAGGCTGTCTGTCACAGTACGAAACGGAACAAGGTATAACTAGTTTTTAGGCTGTCTGTCACAGTACGAAACGGAACAAGTTATAACTAGTTTTTAGGCTGTCTGTCACAGTACGAAACGGAACAAGGTATAACTAGTTTTTAGGCTGTCTGTCACAGTACGAAATGGAACAAGATATAACTAGTTTTTAGGCTGTCTGTCACAGTACGAAACGGAACAAGGTATAACTAGTTTTTAGGCTGTCTGTCACAGTACGAAACGGAACAAGGTATAACTAGTTTTTAGGCTGTCTGTCACATTACGAAACGGAACAAGTTATAACTAGTTTTTAGGCTGTGTGTCACAGTACGAAATGGAACAAGGTATAACTAGTTTTTAGGCTGTCTGTCACAGTACGAAACGGAACAAGGTATAACTAGTTTTTAGGCTGTCTGTCACAGTATGAAACGGAACCAGTTATAACTAGTTTTTAGTCTGTCTGTCACAGTACGAAACGGAACAAGGTATAACTAGTTTTTAGGCTGTCTGTCACAGTACGAAACGGAACAAGGTATAACTAGTTTTTAGGCTGTCTGTCACAGTACGAAACGGAACAAGTTATAACTAGTTTTTAGGCTGTCTGTCACAGTACGAAACGGAACAAGTTATAACTAGTTTTTAGGCTGTCTGTCACAGTACGAAACGGAACAAGTTATAACTAGTTTTTAGGCTGTCTGTCACAGTACGAAATGGAACAAGGTATAACTAGTTTTTAGGCTGTCTGCCACAGTACGAAATGGAACAAGTTATAACTAGTTTTTAGGCTGTCTATCACAGTACGAAACGGAACAAGTTATAACTAGTTTTTAGGCTGTCTGTCACAGTACGAAACGGAACAAGGTATAACTAGTTTTTAGGCTGTCTGTCACAGTACGAAACGGAACAAGGTATAACTAGTTTTTAGGCTGTCTGTCACAGTACGAAATGGAACAAGATATAACTAGTTTTTAGGCTGTCTGTCACAGTACGAAATGGAACAAGTTATTACCAGTTTTTAGGCTGTCTGTCACAGTACGAAATGGAACAAGATATAACTAGTTTTTAGGCTGTCTGTCACAGTACGAAATGGAACTATAACTAGTTTTTAGGCTGTCTGTCACAGTACGAAACGGAACAAGTTATAACTAGTTTTTAGGCTGTCTGTCACAGTATGTAACGGAACAAGTTATAATTAGTTTTTAGGCTGTCTGCCACAGTACGAAATGGAACAAGTTATAACTAGTTTTTAGGCTGTCTGTCACAGTATGTAACAGAACAAGATATAACTAGTTTTTAGGCTGTCTGTCAAGTAAAATGGAACAAGATATAACTAGTTTTTAGGCTGTCTGTCACAGTACGAAACGGAACAAGGTATAACTATTTTTTCGGCTGTCTGTCACAGTACGAAACGGAACAAGTTATTACCAGTTTTTAGGCTGTCTGTCACAGTACGAAATGGAACAAGATATAACTCGTTTTTAGGCTGTCTGTCACAGTACGAAACGGAACAAGGTATAACTAGTTTTAGGCTGTCTGTCACAGTACGAAATGGAACAAGATATAACTAGTTTTTAGGCTGTCTGTCACAGTACGAAATGGAACAAGATATAACTAGTTTTTAGGCTGTCTGCCACAGTACGAAATGGAACAAGTTATAACTAGTTTTAGGCTGTCTGTCAGTCTTATAACTAGTTTTTAGGCTGTCTGCATAGTACGAAACGGAACAAGTTATAACTAGTTTTTAGGCTGTCTGTCACAGTACGAAACGGAACAAGTTATAACTAGTTTTTAGGCTGTCTGTCACAGTACGAAACGGAACAAGTTATAACTAGTTTTTAGGCTGTCTGTCACAGTACGAAATGGAACAAGATATAACTAGTTTTAGGCTGTCTGTCACACAGTATAACTAGTTTTTAGGCTGTCTGTCACAGTATGAAACGGAACAAGTTATAACTAGTTTTTTAGGCTGTCTGTCACAGTGAAACGGAACAAGGTATAACTAGTTTTTAGGCTGTCTGTCACAGTACGAAATGGAACAAGTTATAACTAGTTTTTAGGCTGTCTGTCACAGTATGTAACAACAAGTTATAATTAGTTTTTAGGCTGTCTGCCACAGTACGAAATGGAACAAGTTATAACTAGTTTTTGTAGGCTGTCTGTCACAGTACGAAATGGAACAAGATATAACTAGTTTTTAGGCTGTCTGTCACAGTCAACAAGTATAACTAGTTTTTAGGCTGTCTGTCACAGTACGAAATGGAACAAGATATAACTAGTTTTTAGGCTGTCTGTCACAGTACGAAACGGAACAAGATATAACTAACTAGTTTTTGTCTGTCAGGCTTATAACTAGTTTTTAGGCTGTCTGCCACAGTACGAAACGGAACAAGTTATAACTAGTTTTTAGGCTGTCTGTCACAGTACGAAATGGAACAAGTTATAACTAGTTTTTAGGCTGTCTGTCACAGTATGAAATGGAACCAGTTATAACTAGTTTTTAGTCTGTCTGTCACAGTACGAAACGGAACAAGTTATAACTAGTTTTTAGGCTGTCTGTCACAGTACGAAACGGAACTAGTTTTTAGGCTGTCTGTCACAGTACGAAACGGAACAAGTATAACTAGTTTTTAGGCTGTCTGTCACAGTACGAAACGGAACAAGTTATAACTAGTTTTTAGGCTGTCTGTCACAGTACGAAACGGAACAAGTTATAACTAGTTTTTAGGCTGTCTGTCACAGTACGAAATGGAACAAGTTATAACTAGTTTTTAGGCTGTCTGTCACAGTACGAAATGGAACAAGATATAACTAGTTTTTAGGCTGTCTGTCACAGTACGAAATGGAACAAGTTATAACTAGTTTTTAGGCTGTCTGTCACAGTACGAAATGGAACAAGATATAACTAGTTTTTATGCTGTCTGTCACAGTACGAAACGGAACAAGGTATAACTAGTTTTTCGGCTGTCTGTCACAGTACGAAATGGAACAAGTTATAACTAGTTTTTAGGCTGTCTGTCACAGTACGAAATGGAACAAGATATAACTAGTTTTTAGGCTGTCTGTCACAGTACGAAATGGAACAAGATATAACTAGTTTTTAGGCTGTCTGCCACAGTACGAAACGGAACAAGTTATAACTAGTTTTTAGGCTGTCTGTCACAGTACGAAACGGAACAAGTTATAACTAGTTTTTAGGCTGTCTGTCAAACGAAATGGAACAAGATATAACTAGTTTTTAGGCTGTCTGTCACAGTACAAATGGAAAAAGGTATAACTAGTTTTTAGGCTGTCTGTCACAGTACGAAACGGAACAAGTTATAACTAGTTTTTAGGCTGTCTGTCACAGTACGAAACGGAACAAGTTATAACTAGTTTTTAGAACAAGAAATGGAACAAGTTATAACTAGTTTTTAGGCTGTCTGTCACAGTACGACGAAATGGAACAAGATATAACTAGTTTTTAGGCTGTCTGTCACAGTACGAAATGGAACAAGTTATAACTAGTTTTTAGGCTGTCTGTCACAGTAACTAACAAGTTATAACTAGTTTTTAGGCTGTCTGTCACAGTACGAAACGGAACAAGGAACTAGTTTTTAGTCTGTCTGTCATAAACAAGATATAACTAGTTTTTAGTCTGTCTGTCACAGTACGAAACGGAACAAGTTATAACTAGTTTTTAGTCTGTCTGTCACAGTACGAAACGGAACAAGGTATAACTAGTTTTTAGGCTGTCTGTCAGAGTATGAAACGGAACAAGTTATAACTAGTTTTTAGGCTGTCTGTCACAGTACGAAACGGAACAAGGTATAACTAGTTTTTAGGCTGTCTGTCACAGTACGAAATGGAACAAGATATAACTAGTTTTTAGGCTGTCTGTCACAGTACGAAACGGAACAAGGTATAACTAGTTTTTAGGCTGTCTGTCACAGTACGAAATGGAACAAGGTATAACTAGTTTTTAGGCTGTCTGCCACAGTACGAAATGGAACAAGTTATAACTAGTTTTTAGGCTGTCTATCACAGTACGAAACGGAACAAGTTATAACTAGTTTTTAGGCTGTCTGTCACAGTACGAAACGGAACAAGTTATAACTAGTTTTTAGGCTGTCTGTCACAGTATGTAACGGAACAAGTTATAATTAGTTTTTAGGCTGTCTGTCACAGTACGAAATGGAACAAGTATAAGATATAACTAGTTTTTAGGCTGTCTGTCACAGTACGAAATGGAACAAGATATAACTAGTTTTTAGGCTGTCTGTCACAGTACGAAACGGAACAAGTTATAACTAGTTTTTAGTCTGTCTGTCACAGTATGAAACGGAACAAGTTATAACTAGTTTTTAGTCTGTCTGTCACAGTACGAAACGGAACAAGATATAACTAGTTTTTAGGCTGTCTGCCACAGTACGAAATGGAACAAGTTATAACTAGTTTTTAGGCTGTCTGTCACAGTACGAAACGGAACAAGTTATAACTAGTTTTTAGGCTGTCTGCCATAGTACGAAACGGAACAAGTTATAACTAGTTTTTAGGCTGTCTGTCACAGTACGAAACGGAACAAGTTATAACTAGTTTTTAGGCTGTCTGTCACAGTACGAAACGGAACAAGTTATAACTAGTTTTTATGTCTGTCAAGTACTTATAACTAGTTTTTAGGCTGTCTGTCACAGTACGAAATGGAACAAGATATAACTAGTTTTTAGGCTGTCTGTCACAGTACGAAACGGAACAAGGTATAACTAGTTTTTAGGCTGTCTGTCACAGTACGAAACGGAACAAGTTATAACTAGTTTTTAGGCTGTCTGTCACAGTACGAAACGGAACAAGTTATAACTAGTTTTTAGGCTGTCTGTCACAGTACGAAACGGAACAAGATATAACTAGTTTTTAGGCTGTCTGCCATAGTTTATAACTAGTTTTTAGGCTGTCTGTCACAGTATGAAACGGAACAAGTTATAACTAGTTTTTAGGCTGTCTGTCACAGTACGAAATGGAACAAGATATAACTAGTTTTTAGGCTGTCTGTCACAGTACGAAATGGAACAAGATATAACTAGTTTTTAGGCTGTCTGTCACAGTATGAAACGGAACAAGTTATAACTAGTTTTTAGGCTGTCTGTCACAGTACGAAACGGAACAAGTTATAACTAGTTTTTAGTCTGTCTGTCACAGTACGAAACGGAACAAGATATAACTAGTTTTTAGGCTGTCTGCCACAGTACGAAATGGAACAAGTTATAACTAGTTTTTAGTCTGTCTGTCACAGTACGAAACGGAACAAGTTATAACTAGTTTTTAGTCTGTCTGTCACAGTATGAAACGGAACAAGTTATAACTAGTTTTTAGTCTGTCTGCCACAGTACGAAATGGAACAAGTTATAACTAGTTTTTAGTCTGTCTGTCACAGTACGAAACGGAACAAGTTATAACTAGTTTTTAGGCTGTCTGCCATAGTACGAAACGGAACAAGTTATAACTAGTTTTTAGGCTGTCTGCCATAGTACGAAACGGAACAAGTTATAACTAGTTTTTAGGCTGTCTGTCACAGTACGAAACGGAACAAGTTATAACTAGTTTTTAGGCTGTCTGTCACAGTACGAAACGGAACAAGGTATAACTAGTTTTTAGGCTGTCTGTCACAGTACGAAATGGAACAAGATATAACTAGTTTTTAGGCTGTCTGTCACAGTACGAAACGGAACAAGGTATAACTAGTTTTTAGGCTGTCTGTCACAGTACGAAACGGAACAAGTTATAACTAGTTTTTAGGCTGTCTGTCACAGTACGAAACGAACAAGGTATAACTAGTTTTTAGGCTGTCTGTCACAGTACGAAATGGAACAAGATATAACTAGTTTTTAGGCTGTCTGTCACAGTACGAAACGGAACAAGGTATAACTAGTTTTTAGGCTGTCTGTCACAGTACGAAACGGAACAAGGTATAACTAGTTTTTAGGCTGTCTGTCACATTACGAAACGGAACAAGTTATAACTAGTTTTTAGGCTGTGTGTCACAGTACGAAATGGAACAAGGTATAACTAGTTTTTAGGCTGTCTGTCACAGTACGAAACGGAACAAGGTATAACTAGTTTTTAGGCTGTCTGTCACAGTATGAAACGGAACAAGTTATAATTAGTTTTTAGGCTGTCTGCCACAGTACGAAATGGAACAAGTTATAACTAGTTTTTAGGCTGTCTGTCACAGTATGTAACAGAACAAGATATAACTAGTTTTTAGGCTGTCTGTCACAGTACGAAATGGAACAAGATATAACTAGTTTTTAGGCTGTCTGTCACAGTACGAAACGGAACAAGTTATAACTAGTTTTTAGTCTGTCTGTCACAGTATGAAACGGAACAAGTTATAACTAGTTTTTAGTCTGTCTGTCACAGTACTATAACTAGTTTTTAGGCTGTCTGCCACAGTACGAAATGGAACAAGTTATAACTAGTTTTTAGGCTGTCTGTCACAGTACGAAACGGAACAAGTTATAACTAGTTTTTAGGCTGTCTGCCATAGTACGAAACGGAACAAGTTATAACTAGTTTTTAGGCTGTCTGTCACAGTACGAAACGGAACAAGTTATAACTAGTTTTTAGGCTGTCTGTCACAGTACGAAACGGAACAAGTTATAACTAGTTTTTAGGCTGTCTGTCACAGTACGAAACGGAACAAGTTATAACTAGTTTTTAGGCTGTCTGTCACAGTACGAAACGGAACAAGATATAACTAGTTTTTAGGCTGTCTGTCACAGTACGAAACGGAACAAGGTATAACTAGTTTTTAGGCTGTCTGTCACAGTACGAAACGGAACAAGTTATAACTAGTTTTTAGGCTGTCTGTCACAGTACGAAACGGAACAAGTTATAACTAGTTTTTAGGCTGTCTGTCACAGTACGAAACGGAACAAGATATAACTAGTTTTTAGGCTGTCTGCCATAGTACGAAACGGAACAAGTTATAACTAGTTTTTAGGCTGTCTGTCACAGTATGAAACGGAACAAGTTATAACTAGTTTTTAGGCTGTCTGTCACAGTACGAAATGGAACAAGATATAACTAGTTTTTAGGCTGTCTGTCACAGTACGAAATGGAACAAGATATAACTAGTTTTTAGGCTGTCTGTCACAGTATGAAACGGAACAAGTTATAACTAGTTTTTAGGCTGTCTGTCACAGTACGAAACGGAACAAGTTATAACTAGTTTTTAGTCTGTCTGTCACAGTACGAAACGGAACAAGATATAACTAGTTTTTAGGCTGTCTGCCACAGTACGAAATGGAACAAGTTATAACTAGTTTTTAGTCTGTCTGTCACAGTACGAAACGGAACAAGTTATAACTAGTTTTTAGTCTGTCTGTCACAGTATGAAACGGAACAAGTTATAACTAGTTTTTAGTCTGTCTGCCACAGTCTGGAACAAGTTATAACTAGTTTTTAGTCTGTCTGTCACAGTACGAAACGGAACAAGTTATAACTAGTTTTTAGGCTGTCTGCCATAGTACGAAACGGAACAAGTTATAACTAGTTTTTAGGCTGTCTGCCATAGTACGAAACGGAACAAGTTATAACTAGTTTTTAGGCTGTCTGTCACAGTACGAAACGGAACAAGTTATAACTAGTTTTTAGGCTGTCTGTCACAGTACGAAACGGAACAAGGTATAACTAGTTTTTAGGCTGTCTGTCACAGTACGAAATGGAACAAGATATAACTAGTTTTTAGGCTGTCTGTCACAGTACGAAACGGAACAAGGTATAACTAGTTTTTAGGCTGTCTGTCACAGTACGAAACGGAACAAGTTATAACTAGTTTTTAGGCTGTCTGTCACAGTACGAAACGGAACAAGGTATAACTAGTTTTTAGGCTGTCTGTCACAGTACGAAATGGAACAAGATATAACTAGTTTTTAGGCTGTCTGTCACAGTACGAAACGGAACAAGGTATAACTAGTTTTTAGGCTGTCTGTCACAGTACGAAACGGAACAAGGTATAACTAGTTTTTAGGCTGTCTGTCACATTACGAAACGGAACAAGTTATAACTAGTTTTTAGGCTGTGTGTCACAGTACGAAATGGAACAAGGTATAACTAGTTTTTAGGCTGTCTGTCACAGTACGAAACGGAACAAGGTATAACTAGTTTTTAGGCTGTCTGTCACAGTATGAAACGGAACCAGTTATAACTAGTTTTTAGTCTGTCTGTCACAGTACGAAACGGAACAAGGTATAACTAGTTTTTAGGCTGTCTGTCACAGTACGAAACGGAACAAGGTATAACTAGTTTTTAGGCTGTCTGTCACAGTACGAAACGGAACAAGTTATAACTAGTTTTTAGGCTGTCTGTCACAGTACGAAACGGAACAAGTTATAACTAGTTTTTAGGCTGTCTGTCACAGTACGAAACGGAACAAGTTATAACTAGTTTTTAGGCTGTCTGTCACAGTACGAAATGGAACAAGGTATAACTAGTTTTTAGGCTGTCTGCCACAGTACGAAATGGAACAAGTTATAACTAGTTTTTAGGCTGTCTATCACAGTACGAAACGGAACAAGTTATAACTAGTTTTTAGGCTGTCTGTCACAGTACGAAACGGAACAAGGTATAACTAGTTTTTAGGCTGTCTGTCACAGTACTAACAAGGTATAACTAGTTTTTAGGCTGTCTGTCACAGTACGAAATGGAACAAGATATAACTAGTTTTTAGGCTGTCTGTCACAGTACGAAATGGAACAAGTTATTACCAGTTTTTAGGCTGTCTGTCACAGTACGAAATGGAACAAGATATAACTAGTTTTTAGGCTGTCTGTCACAGTACGAAATGGAACAAGGTATAACTAGTTTTTAGGCTGTCTGTCACAGTACGAAACGGAACAAGTTATAACTAGTTTTTAGGCTGTCTGTCACAGTATGTAACGGAACAAGTTATAATTAGTTTTTAGGCTGTCTGCCACAGTACGAAATGGAACAAGTTATAACTAGTTTTTAGGCTGTCTGTCACAGTATGTAACAGAACAAGATATAACTAGTTTTTAGGCTGTCTGTCACAGTACGAAATGGAACAAGATATAACTAGTTTTTAGGCTGTCTGTCACAGTACGAAACGGAACAAGGTATAACTATTTTTTCGGCTGTCTGTCACAGTACGAAACGGAACAAGTTATTACCAGTTTTTAGGCTGTCTGTCACAGTACGAAATGGAACAAGATATAACTCGTTTTTAGGCTGTCTGTCACAGTACGAAACGGAACAAGGTATAACTAGTTTTTAGGCTGTCTGTCACAGTACGAAATGGAACAAGATATAACTAGTTTTTAGGCTGTCTGTCACAGTACGAAACGGAACAAGATATAACTAGTTTTTAGGCTGTCTGCCACAGTACGAAATGGAACAAGTTATAACTAGTTTTTAGGCTGTCTGTCACAGTACGAAACGGAACAAGTTATAACTAGTTTTTAGGCTGTCTGCCATAGTACGAAACGGAACAAGTTATAACTAGTTTTTAGGCTGTCTGTCACAGTACGAAACGGAACAAGTTATAACTAGTTTTTAGGCTGTCTGTCACAGTACGAAACGGAACAAGTTATAACTAGTTTTTAGGCTGTCTGTCACAGTACGAAATGGAACAAGATATAACTAGTTTCTAGGCTGTCTGTCACAGTACGAAACGGAACAAGGTATAACTAGTTTTTAGGCTGTCTGTCACAGTATGAAACGGAACAAGTTATAACTAGTTTTTAGGCTGTCTGTCACAGTACGAAACGGAACAAGGTATAACTAGTTTTTAGGCTGTCTGTCACAGTACGAAACGGAACAAGTTATAACTAGTTTTTAGGCTGTCTGTCACAGTATGTAACGGAACAAGTTATAATTAGTTTTTAGGCTGTCTGCCACAGTACGAAATGGAACAAGTTATAACTAGTTTTTAGGCTGTCTGTCACAGTATGTAACAGAACAAGATATAACTAGTTTTTAGGCTGTCTGTCACAGTACGAAATGGAACAAGATATAACTAGTTTTTAGGCTGTCTGTCACAGTACGAAACGGAACAAGGTATAACTAGTTTTTAGGCTGTCTGTCACAGTACGAAATGGAACAAGATATAACTAGTTTTTAGGCTGTCTGTCACAGTACGAAACGGAACAAGATATAACTAGTTTTTAGGCTGTCTGCCACAGTACGAAATGGAACAAGTTATAACTAGTTTTTAGGCTGTCTGTCACAGTACGAAACGGAACAAGTTATAACTAGTTTTTAGGCTGTCTGCCATAGTACGAAACGGAACAAGTTATAACTAGTTTTTAGGCTGTCTGTCACAGTACGAAACGGAACAAGTTATAACTAGTTTTTAGGCTGTCTGTCACAGTATGAAACGGAACCAGTTATAACTAGTTTTTAGTCTGTCTGTCACAGTACGAAACGGAACAAGGTATAACTAGTTTTTAGGCTGTCTGTCACAGTACGAAACGGAAGAAGGTATAACTAGTTTTTAGGCTGTCTGTCACAGTACGAAACGGAACAAGTTATAACTAGTTTTTAGGCTGTCTGTCACAGTACGAAATGGAACAAGGTATAACTAGTTTTTAGGCTGTCTGTCACAGTACGAAACGGAACAAGTTATAACTAGTTTTTAGGCTGTCTGTCACAGTACGAAATGGAACAAGTTATAACTAGTTTTTAGGCTGTCTGTCACAGTACGAAATGGAACAAGATATAACTAGTTTTTAGGCTGTCTGTCACAGTACGAAATGGAACAAGTTATAACTAGTTTTTAGGCTGTCTGTCACAGTACGAAATGGAACAAGATATAACTAGTTTTTATGCTGTCTGTCACAGTCACGGAACAAGGTATAACTAGTTTTTCGGCTGTCTGTCACAACGGAACAAGTTATAACTAGTTTTTAGGCTGTCTGTCACAGTACGAAATGGAACAAGATATAACTAGTTTTTAGGCTGTCTGTCACAGTACGAAATGGAACAAGATATAACTAGTTTTTAGGCTGTCTGCCACAGTACGAAACGGAACAAGTTATAACTAGTTTTTAGGCTGTCTGTCACAGTACGAAACGGAACAAGTTATAACTAGTTTTTAGGCTGTCTGTCACAGTACGAAATGGAACAAGATATAACTAGTTTTTAGGCTGTCTGTCACAGTACAAAACGGAAAAAGGTATAACTAGTTTTTAGGCTGTCTGTCACAGTACGAAACGGAACAAGTTATAACTAGTTTTTAGGCTGTCTGTCACAGTACGAAATGGAACAAGTTATAACTAGTTTTTAGGCTGACTGTCACAGTACGAAATGGAACAAGTTATAACTAGTTTTTAGGCTGTCTGTCACAGTACGAAATGGAACAAGATATAACTAGTTTTTAGGCTGTCTGTCACAGTACGAAATGGAACAAGTTATAACTCGTTTTTGGGCTGTCTGCCACAGTACGAAATGGAACAAGTTATAACTAGTTTTTAGGCTGTCTGTCACAGTACGAAATGGAACAAGATATAACTAGTTTTTAGGCTGTCTGTCACAGTACGAAACGGAACAAGTTATAACTAGTTTTTAGGCTGTCTGTCACAGTACGAAACGGAACAAGATATAACTAGTTTTTAGGCTGTCTGCCATAGTACGAAACGGAACAAGTTATAACTAGTTTTTAGGCTGTCTGTCACAGTATGAAACGGAACAAGTTATAACTAGTTTTTAGGCTGTCTGTCACAGTACGAAATGGAAAAAGATATAACTAGTTTTTAGGCTGTCTGTCACAGTACGAAATGGAACAAGATATAACTATTTTTTAGGCTGTCTGTCACAGTATGAAACGGAACAAGTTATAACTAGTTTTTAGGCTGTCTGTCACAGTACGAAACGGAACAAGTTATAACTAGTTTTTAGGCTGTCTGTCACAGTACGAAACGGAACAAGATATAACTAGTTTTTCGGCTTTGTCACAGTAGGCTAGTTTTTCTGTCTGTCACAGTACGAAAATGGAACAAGTTATTAACAGTTTTTAGGCTGTCTGTCACAGTACGAAATGGAACAAGATATAACTAGTTTTTAGGCTGTCTGTCACAGTACGAAATGGAACAAGATATAACTAGTTTTTAGGCTGTCTGTCACAGTACGAAACGGAACAAGTTATAACTAGTTTTTAGGCTGTCTGTCACAGTACGAAATGGAACAAGATATAACTAGTTTTTAGGCTGTCTGTCACAGTACGAAATGGAACAAGTTATAACTAGTTTTTAGGCTGTCTGTCACAGTACGAAACGGAACAAGTTATAACTAGTTTTTAGGCTGTCTGTCACAGTACGAAACGGAACAAGTTATAACTAGTTTTTAGGCTGTCTGCCATAGTACGAAACGGAACAAGTTATAACTAGTTTTTAGGCTGTCTGTCACAGTATGAAACGGAACAAGTTATAACTAGTTTTTAGGCTGTCTGTCACAGTACGAAATGGAACAAGATATAACTAGTTTTTAGGCTGTCTGTCACAGTACGAAATGGAACAAGATATAACTAGTTTTTAGGCTGTCTGTCACAGTATGAAACGGAACAAGTTATAACTAGTTTTTAGGCTGTCTGTCACAGTACGAAACGGAACAAGTTATAACTAGTTTTTAGTCTGTCTGTCACAGTACGAAACGGAACAAGATATAACTAGTTTTTAGGCTGTCTGTCACAGTATGAAATGGAACAAGTTATAACTAGTTTTTAGTCTGTCTGTCACAGTACGAAACGGAACAAGTTATAACTAGTTTTTAGTCTGTCTGTCACAGTATGAAACGGAACAAGTTATAACTAGTTTTTAGTCTGTCTGTCACAGTACGAAACGGAACAAGATATAACTAGTTTTTAGGCTGTCTGCCACAGTACGAAATGGAACAAGTTATAACTAGTTTTTAGTCTGTCTGTCACAGTACGAAACGGAACAAGTTATAACTAGTTTTTAGGCTGTCTGCCATAGTACGAAACGGAACAAGTTATAACTAGTTTTTAGGCTGTCTGTCACAGTACGAAACGGAACAAGTTATAACTAGTTTTTAGGCTGTCTGTCACAGTACAAACGGAACAAGTTATAACTAGTTTTTAGGCTGTCTGCCATAGTACGAAACGGAACAAGTTATAACTAGTTTTTAGGCTGTCTGTCACAGTATGAAACGGAACAAGTTATAACTAGTTTTTAGGCTGTCTGTCACAGTACGAAATGGAACAAGATATAACTAGTTTTTAGGCTGTCTGTCACAGTACGAAATGGAACAAGTTATAACTCGTTTTTGGGCTGTCTGCCACAGTACGAAATGGAACAAGTTATAACTAGTTTTTAGGCTGTCTGTCACAGTACGAAATGGAACAAGATATAACTAGTTTTTAGGCTGTCTGTCACAGTACGAAACGGAACAAGTTATAACTAGTTTTTAGGCTGTCTGTCACAGTACGAAATGGAACAAGATATAACTAGTTTTTAGGCTGTCTGTCACAGTACAAAACGGAAAAAGGTATAACTAGTTTTTAGGCTGTCTGTCACAGTACGAAACGGAACAAGTTATAACTAGTTTTTAGGCTGTCTGTCACAGTACGAAATGGAACAAGTTATAACTAGTTTTTAGGCTGTCTGTCACAGTACGAAATGGAACAAGTTATAACTAGTTTTTAGGCTGTCTGTCACAGTACGAAATGGAACAAGATATAACTAGTTTTTAGGCTGTCTGTCACAGTACGAAATGGAACAAGTTATAACTCGTTTTTGGGCTGTCTGCCACAGTACGAAATGGAACAAGTTATAACTAGTTTTTAGGCTGTCTGTCACAGTACGAAATGGAACAAGATATAACTAGTTTTTAGGCTGTCTGTCACAGTTTATAACTAGTTTTTAGGCTGTCTGTCACAGTACGAAACGGAACAAGATATAACTAGTTTTTAGGCTGTCTGCCAACTATAACTAGTTTTTAGGCTGTCTGTCACAGTATGAAACGGAACAAGTTATAACTAGTTTTTAGGCTGTCTGTCACAGTACGAAACGGAACAAGGTATAACTAGTTTTTAGGCTGTCTGTCACAGTACGAAACGGAACAAGTTATAACTAGTTTTTAGGCTGTCTGTCACAGTATGTAAACGGAACAAGTTATAACTAGTTTTTAGGCTGTCTGCCACAGTACGAAATGGAACAAGTTATAACTAGTTTTTAGGCTGTCTGTCACAGTATGTAAACAGAACAAGATATAACTAGTTTTTAGGCTGTCTGTCACAGTACGAAATGGAACAAGATATAACTAGTTTTTAGGCTGTCTGTCACAGTACGAAACGGAACAAGGTATAACTAGTTTTTAGGCTGTCTGTCACAGTACGAAATGGAACAAGGCTAGTTTTTAGGCTGTCTGTCACAGTACGAAACGGAACAAGATATAACTAGTTTTTAGGCTGTCTGTCACAGTACGAAATGGAACAAGTTATAACTAGTTTTTAGGCTGTCTGTCACAGTACGAAACGGAACAAGTTATAACTAGTTTTTAGGCTGTCTGCCACAGTACGAAACGGAACAAGTTATAACTAGTTTTTAGGCTGTCTGTCACAGTACGAAACGGAACAAGTTATAACTAGTTTTTAGGCTGTCTGTCACAGTATGAAACGGAACCAGTTATAACTAGTTTTTAGAACAAGGAACAAGGTATAACTAGTTTTAGGCTGTCTGTCACAGTACGAAACGGAAGAAGGTATAACTAGTTTTTAGGCTGTCTGTCACAGTACGAAACGGAACAAGTTATAACTAGTTTTTAGGCTGTCTGTCACAGTACGAAATGGAACAAGGTATAACTAGTTTTTAGGCTGTCTGTCACAGTACGAAACGGAACAAGTTATAACTAGTTTTTAGGCTGTCTGTCACAGTACGAAATGGAACAAGTTATAACTAGTTTTTAGGCTGTCTGTCACAGTACGAAATGGAACAAGATATAACTAGTTTTTAGGCTGTCTGTCACAGTACGAAATGGAACAAGTTATAACTAGTTTTTAGGCTGTCTGTCACAGTACGAAATGGAACAAGATATAACTAGTTTTTATGCTGTCTGTCACAGTACGAAACGGAACAAGGTATAACTAGTTTTTCGGCTGTCTGTCACAGTACGAAATGGAACAAGTTATAACTAGTTTTTAGGCTGTCTGTCACAGTACGAAATGGAACAAGATATAACTAGTTTTTAGGCTGTCTGTCACAGTACGAAATGGAACAAGATATAACTAGTTTTTAGGCTGTCTGCCACAGTACGAAACGGAACAAGTTATAACTAGTTTTTAGGCTGTCTGTCACAGTACGAAACGGAACAAGTTATAACTAGTTTTTAGGCTGTCTGTCACAGTACGAAATGGAACAAGATATAACTAGTTTTTAGGCTGTCTGTCACAGTACAAAACGGAAAAAGGTATAACTAGTTTTTAGGCTGTCTGTCACAGTACGAAACGGAACAAGTTATAACTAGTTTTTAGGCTGTCTGTCACAGTACGAAATGGAACAAGTTATAACTAGTTTTTAGGCTGTCTGTCACAGTACGAAATGGAACAAGTTATAACTAGTTTTTAGGCTGTCTGTCACAGTACGAAATGGAACAAGATATAACTAGTTTTTAGGCTGTCTGTCACAGTACGAAATGGAACAAGTTATAACTGTTTTTGGGCTGTCTGCCACATGCGAAATGGAACAAGTTATAACTAGTTTTTAGGCTGTCTGTCACAGTACGAAATGGAACAAGATATAACTAGTTTTTAGGCTGTCTGTCACAGTACGAAACGGAACAAGTTATAACTAGTTTTTAGGCTGTCTGTCACAGTACGAAACGGAACAAGATATAACTAGTTTTTAGGCTGTCTGCCATAGTACGAAACGGAACAAGTTATAACTAGTTTTTAGGCTGTCTGTCACAGTATGAAACGGAACAAGTTATAACTAGTTTTTAGGCTGTCTGTCACAGTACGAAATGGAAAAAGATATAACTAGTTTTTAGGCTGTCTGTCACAGTACGAAATGGAACAAGATATAACTATTTTTTAGGCTGTCTGTCACAGTATGAAACGGAACAAGTTATAACTAGTTTTTAGGCTGTCTGTCACAGTACGAAACGGAACAAGTTATAACTAGTTTTTAGGCTGTCTGTCACAGTACGAAACGGAACAAGATATAACTAGTTTTTCGGCTGTCTGTCACAGTACGAAACGGAACAAGGTATAACTAGTTTTTCGGCTGTCTGTCACAGTACTTATTAACAGTTTTTAGGCTGTCTGTCACAGTACGAAATGGAACAAGATATAACTAGTTTTTAGGCTGTCTGTCACAGTACGAAATGGAACAAGATATAACTAGTTTTTAGGCTGTCTGTCACAGTACGAAACGGAACAAGTTATAACTAGTTTTTAGGCTGTCTGTCACAGTACGAAATGGAACAAGATATAACTAGTTTTTAGGCTGTCTGTCACAGTACGAAATGGAACAAGTTATAACTAGTTTTTAGGCTGTCTGTCACAGTACGAAACGGAATAACTAACAGTACGAAACGGAACATATAACTAGTTTTTAGGCTGTCTGCCATAGTACGAAACGGAACAAGTTATAACTAGTTTTTAGGCTGTCTGTCACAGTATGAAACGGAACAAGTTATAACTAGTTTTTAGGCTGTCTGTCACAGTACGAAATGGAACAAGATATAACTAGTTTTTAGGCTGTCTGTCACAGTACGAAATGGAACAAGATATAACTAGTTTTTAGGCTGTCTGTCACAGTATGAAACGGAACAAGTTATAACTAGTTTTTAGGCTGTCTGTCACAGTACGAAACGGAACAAGTTATAACTAGTTTTTAGTCTGTCTGTCACAGTACAAACGGAACAAGATATAACTAGTTTTTAGGCTGTCTGCCACAGTATGAAATGGAACAAGTTATAACTAGTTTTTAGTCTGTCTGTCACAGTACGAAACGGAACAAGTTATAACTAGTTTTTAGTCTGTCTGTCACAGTATGAAACGGAACAAGTTATAACTAGTTTTTAGTCTGTCTGTCACAGTACGAAACGGAACAAGATATAACTAGTTTTTAGGCTGTCTGCCACAGTACGAAATGGAACAAGTTATAACTAGTTTTTAGTCTGTCTGTCACAGTACAAACGGAACAAGTTATAACTAGTTTTTAGGCTGTCTGCCATAGTACGAAACGGAACAAGTTATAACTAGTTTTTAGGCTGTCTGCCATAGTACGAAACGGAACAAGTTATAACTAGTTTTTAGGCTGTCTGTCACAGTACGAAACGGAACAAGTTATAACTAGTTTTTAGGCTGTCTGCCATAGTACGAAACGGAACAAGTTATAACTAGTTTTTAGGCTGTCTGTCACAGTATGAAACGGAACAAGTTATAACTAGTTTTTAGGCTGTCTGTCACAGTAGTGGAACAAGATATAACTAGTTTTTAGGCTGTCTGTCACAGTACGAAATGGAACAAGTTATAACTAGTACGAAATGGAACAAGTTATAACTAGTTTTTAGGCTGTCTGTCACAGTACGAAATGGAACAAGATATAACTAGTTTTTAGGCTGTCTGTCAAGTACAAACGGAACAAGTTATAACTAGTTTTTAGGCTGTCTGTCACAGTACGAAATGGAACAAGATATAACTAGTTTTTAGGCTGTCTGTCACAGTACAAAACGGAAAAAGGTATAACTAGTTTTTAGGCTGTCTGTCACAGTCTGTCACAGTACGAAATGGAACAAGTTATAACTAGTTTTTAGGCTGTCTGTCACAGTACGAAATGGAACAAGTTATAACTAGTTTTTAGGCTGTCTGTCACAGTACGAAATGGAACAAGATATAACTAGTTTTTAGGCTGTCTGTCACAGTACGAAATGGAACAAGTTATAACTAAGTACTAGTTTTTAGGCTGTCTGTCACAGTACGAAATGGAACAAGATATAACTAGTTTTTAGGCTGTCTGTCACAGTACGAAACGGAACAAGTTATAACTAGTTTTTAGGCTGTCTGTCACAGTACGAAACGGAACAAGATATAACTAGTTTTTAGGCTGTCTGCCATAGTACGAAACGGAACAAGTTATAACTAGTTTTTAGGCTGTCTGTCACAGTATGAAACGGAACAAGTTATAACTAGTTTTTAGGCTGTCTGTCACAGTACGAAATGGAAAAAGATATAACTAGTTTTTAGGCTGTCTGTCACAGTACGAAATGGAACAAGATATAACTATTTTTTAGGCTGTCTGTCACAGTATGAAACGGAACAAGTTATAACTAGTTTTTAGGCTGTCTGTCACAGTACGAAACGGAACAAGTTATAACTAGTTTTTAGGCTGTCTGTCACAGTACGAAACGGAACAAGATATAACTAGTTTTTCGGCTGTCTGTCACAGTACGAAACGGAACAAGGTATAACTAGTTTTTCGGCTGTCTGTCACAGTACGAAACGGAACAAGTTATTAACAGTTTTTAGGCTGTCTGTCACAGTACGAAATGGAACAAGATATAACTAGTTTTTAGGCTGTCTGTCACAGTACGAAATGGAACAAGATATAACTAGTTTTTAGGCTGTCTGTCACAGTACGAAACGGAACAAGTTATAACTAGTTTTTAGGCTGTCTGTCACAGTACGAAATGGAACAAGATATAACTAGTTTTTAGGCTGTCTGTCACAGTACGAAATGGAACAAGTTATAACTAGTTTTTAGGCTGTCTGTCACAGTACGAAACGGAACAAGTTATAACTAGTTTTTAGGCTGTCTGTCACAGTACGAAACGGAACAAGTTATAACTAGTTTTTAGGCTGTCTGCCATAGTACGAAACGGAACAAGTTATAACTAGTTTTTAGGCTGTCTGTCACAGTATGAAACGGAACAAGTTATAACTAGTTTTTAGGCTGTCTGTCACAGTACGAAATGGAACAAGATATAACTAGTTTTTAGGCTGTCTGTCACAGTACGAAATGGAACAAGATATAACTAGTTTTTAGGCTGTCTGTCACAGTATGAAACGGAACAAGTTATAACTAGTTTTTAGGCTGTCTGTCACAGTACGAAACGGAACAAGTTATAACTAGTTTTTAGTCTGTCTGTCACAGTACGAAACGGAACAAGATATAACTAGTTTTTAGGCTGTCTGCCACAGTATGAAATGGAACAAGTTATAACTAGTTTTTAGTCTGTCTGTCACAGTACGAAACGGAACAAGTTATAACTAGTTTTTAGACAGTATGAAACGGAACAAGTTATAACTAGTTTTTAGTCTGTCTGTCACAGTACGAAACTATAACTAGTTTTTAGGCTGTCTGCCATAGTACGAAACGGAACAAGTTATAACTAGTTTTTAGGCTGTCTGCCATAGTACGAAACGGAACAAGTTATAACTAGTTTTTAGGCTGTCTGTCACAGTACGAAACGGAACAAGTTATAACTAGTTTTTAGGCTGTCTGCCATAGTACGAAACGGAACAAGTTATAACTAGTTTTTAGGCTGTCTGTCACAGTATGAAACGGAACAAGTTATAACTAGTTTTTAGGCTGTCTGTCACAGTACGAAATGGAACAAGATATAACTAGTTTTTAGGCTGTCTGTCACAGTACGAAATGGAACAAGTTATAACTCGTTTTTGGGCTGTCTGCCACAGTACGAAATGGAACAAGTTATAACTAGTTTTTAGGCTGTCTGTCACAGTACGAAATGGAACAAGATATAACTAGTTTTTAGGCTGTCTGTCACAGTACGAAACGGAACAAGTTATAACTAGTTTTTAGGCTGTCTGTCACAGTACGAAACGGAACAAGATATAACTAGTTTTTAGGCTGTCTGCCACAGTACGAAATGGAACAAGTTATAACTAGTTTTTAGTCTGTCTGTCACAGTATGAAACGGAACAAGTTATAACTAGTTTTTAGTCTGTCTGTCACAGTATGAAACGGAACAAGTTATAACTAGTTTTTAGTCTGTCTGCCACAGTACGAAATGGAACAAGTTATAACTAGTTTTTAGTCTGTCTGTCACAGTACGAAACGGAACAAGTTATAACTAGTTTTTAGGCTGTCTGCCATAGTACGAAACGGAACAAGTTATAACTAGTTTTTAGGCTGTCTGCCATAGTACTTATAACTAGTTTTTAGGCTGTCTGTCACAGTACGAAACGGAACAAGTTATAACTAGTTTTTAGGCTGTCTGTCACAGTACGAAACGGAACAAGGTATAACTAGTTTTTAGGCTGTCTGTCACAGTACGAAATGGAACAAGATATAACTAGTTTTTAGGCTGTCTGTCACAGTACGAAACGGAACAAGGTATAACTAGTTTTTAGGCTGTCTGTCACAGTACGAAACGGAACAAGTTATAACTAGTTTTTAGGCTGTCTGTCACAGTACGAAACGGAACAAGGTATAACTAGTTTTTAGGCTGTCTGTCACAGTACGAAATGGAACAAGATATAACTAGTTTTTAGGCTGTCTGTCACAGTACGAAACGGAACAAGGTATAACTAGTTTTTAGGCTGTCTGTCACAGTACGAAACGGAACAAGGTATAACTAGTTTTTAGGCTGTCTGTCACATTACGAAACGGAACAAGTTATAACTAGTTTTTAGGCTGTGTGTCACAGTACGAAATGGAACAAGGTATAACTAGTTTTTAGGCTGTCTGTCACAGTACGAAACGGAACAAGGTATAACTAGTTTTTAGGCTGTCTGTCACAGTATGAAACGGAACCAGTTATAACTAGTTTTTAGTCTGTCTGTCACAGTACGAAACGGAACAAGGTATAACTAGTTTTTAGGCTGTCTGTCACAGTACGAAACGGAACAAGGTATAACTAGTTTTTAGGCTGTCTGTCACAGTACGAAACGGAACAAGTTATAACTAGTTTTTAGGCTGTCTGTCACAGTACGAAACGGAACAAGTTATAACTAGTTTTTAGGCTGTCTGTCACAGTACAAGTTATAACTAGTTTTTAGGCTGTCTGTCACAGTACGAAATGGAACAATGTATAACTAGTTTTTAGGCTGTCTGCCACAGTACGAAATGGAACAAGTTATAACTAGTTTTTAGGCTGTCTATCACAGTACGAAACGGAACAAGTTATAACTAGTTTTTAGGCTGTCTGTCACAGTACGAAACGGAACAAGGTATAACTAGTTTTTAGGCTGTCTGTCACAGTACGAAACGGAACAAGGTATAACTAGTTTTTAGGCTGTCTGTCACAGTACGAAATGGAACAAGATATAACTAGTTTTTAGGCTGTCTGTCACAGTACGAAATGGAACAAGTTATTACCAGTTTTTAGGCTGTCTGTCACAGTACGAAATGGAACAAGATATAACTAGTTTTTAGGCTGTCTGTCACAGTACGAAATGGAACAAGGTATAACTAGTTTTTAGGCTGTCTGTCACAGTACGAAACAGAACAAGTTATAACTAGTTTTTAGGCTGTCTGTCACAGTATGTAACGGAACAAGTTATAATTAGTTTTTAGGCTGTCTGCCACAGTACGAAATGGAACAAGTTATAACTAGTTTTTAGGCTGTCTGTCACAGTATGTAACAGAACAAGATATAACTAGTTTTTAGGCTGTCTGTCACAGTACGAAATGGAACAAGATATAACTAGTTTTTAGGCTGTCTGTCACAGTACGAAACGGAACAAGGTATAACTATTTTTTCGGCTGTCTGTCACAGTACGAAACGGAACAAGTTATTACCAGTTTTTAGGCTGTCTGTCACAGTACGAAATGGAACAAGATATAACTCGTTTTTAGGCTGTCTGTCACAGTACGAAACGGAACAAGGTATAACTAGTTTTTAGGCTGTCTGTCACAGTACGAAATGGAACAAGATATAACTAGTTTTTAGGCTGTCTGTCACAGTACGAAATGGAACAAGATATAACTAGTTTTTAGGCTGTCTGCCACAGTACGAAATGGAACAAGTTATAACTAGTTTTTAGGCTGTCTGTCACAGTACGAAACGGAACAAGTTATAACTAGTTTTTAGGCTGTCTGCCATAGTACGAAACGGAACAAGTTATAACTAGTTTTTAGGCTGTCTGTCACAGTACGAAACGGAACAAGTTATAACTAGTTTTTAGGCTGTCTGTCACAGTACGAAACGGAACAAGTTATAACTAGTTTTTAGGCTGTCTGTCACAGTACGAAATGGAACAAGATATAACTAGTTTCTAGGCTGTCTGTCACAGTACGAAACGGAACAAGGTATAACTAGTTTTTAGGCTGTCTGTCACAGTATGAAACGGAACAAGTTATAACTAGTTTTTAGGCTGTCTGTCACAGTACGAAACGGAACAAGGTATAACTAGTTTTAGGCTGTCTGTCACAGTACAAACGGAACAAGTTATAACTAGTTTTTAGGCTGTCTGTCACAGTATGTAACGGAACAAGTTATAATTAGTTTTTAGGCTGTCTGCCACAGTACGAAATGGAACAAGTTATAACTAGTTTTTAGGCTGTCTGTCACAGTATGTAACAGAACAAGATATAACTAGTTTTTAGGCTGTCTGTCACAGTACGAAATGGAACAAGATATAACTAGTTTTTAGGCTGTCTGTCACAGTACGAAACGAACAAGATATAACTAGTTTTTTTTTAGGCTGTCTGTCACAGTACGAAATGGAACAAGATATATAGGCTGTCTGTCACAGTAGTTTTTTTTAGGCTGTCTGTCACAGTACGAAATGGAACAAGATATAACTAGTTTTTAGGCTGTCTGTCACAGTACGAAACGGAACAAGATATAACTAGTTTTTAGGCTGTCTGCCACAGTACGAAATGGAACAAGTTATAACTAGTTTTTAGGCTGTCTGTCACAGTACGAAACGGAACAAGTTATAACTAGTTTTTAGGCTGTCTGCCAATGAAACGGAACAAGTTATAACTAGTTTTTAGGCTGTCTGTCACAGTACGAAACGGAACAAGTTATAACTAGTTTTTAGGCTGTCTGTCACAGTACGAAACGGAACAAGTTATAACTAGTTTTTAGGCTGTCTGTCACAGTACGAAACGGAACAAGTTATAACTAGTTTTTAGGCTGTCTGTCACAGTACGAAATGGAACAAGATATAACTAGTTTCTAGGCTGTCTGTCACAGTACGAAACGGAACAAGGTATAACTAGTTTTTAGGCTGTCTGTCACAGTATGAAACGGAACAAGTTATAACTAGTTTTTAGGCTGTCTGTCACAGTACGAAACGGAACAAGGTATAACTAGTTTTTAGGCTGTCTGTCACAGTACGAAATGGAACAAGATATAACTAGTTTTTAGGCTGTCTGTCACAGTACGAAACGGAACAAGGTATAACTAGTTTTTAGGCTGTCTGTCACAGTACGAAACGGAACAAGGTATAACTAGTTTTTAGGCTGTCTGTCACAGTACGAAACGGAACAAGGTATAACTAGTTTTTAGGCTGTCTGTCACAGTATGAAACGGAACCAGTTATAACTAGTTTTTAGTCTGTCTGTCACAGTACGAAACGGAACAAGGTATAACTAGTTTTTAGGCTGTCTGTCACAGTACGAAACGGAAGAAGGTATAACTAGTTTTTAGGCTGTCTGTCACAGTACGAAACGGAACAAGTTATAACTAGTTTTTAGGCTGTCTGTCACAGTACGAAATGGAACAAGGTATAACTAGTTTTTAGGCTGTCTGTCACAGTACGAAACGGAACAAGTTATAACTAGTTTTTAGGCTGTCTGTCACAGTACGAAATGGAACAAGTTATAACTAGTTTTTAGGCTGTCTGTCACAGTACGAAATGGAACAAGATATAACTAGTTTTTAGGCTGTCTGTCACAGTACGAAATGGAACAAGTTATAACTAGTTTTTAGGCTGTCTGTCACAGTACGAAATGGAACAAGATATAACTAGTTTTTATGCTGTCTGTCACAGTACGAAACGGAACAAGGTATAACTAGTTTTTCGGCTGTCTGTCACAGTACGAAATGGAACAAGTTATAACTAGTTTTTAGGCTGTCTGTCACAGTACGAAATGGAACAAGATATAACTAGTTTTTAGGCTGTCTGTCACAGTACGAAATGGAACAAGATATAACTAGTTTTTAGGCTGTCTGCCACAGTACGAAACGGAACAAGTTATAACTAGTTTTTAGGCTGTCTGTCACAGTACGAAACGGAACAAGTTATAACTAGTTTTTAGGCTGTCTGTCACAGTACGAAATGGAACAAGATATAACTAGTTTTTAGGCTGTCTGTCACAGTACAAAACGGAAAAAGGTATAACTAGTTTTTAGGCTGTCTGTCACAGTACGAAACGGAACAAGTTATAACTAGTTTTTAGGCTGTCTGTCACAGTACGAAATGGAACAAGTTATAACTAGTTTTTAGGCTGTCTGTCACAGTACGAAATGGAACAAGTTATAACTAGTTTTTAGGCTGTCTGTCACAGTACGAAATGGAACAAGATATAACTAGTTTTTAGGCTGTCTGTCACAGTACGAAATGGAACAAGTTATAACTAGTTTTTGGGCTGTCTGCCACAGTACGAAATGGAACAAGTTATAACTAGTTTTTAGGCTGTCTGTCACAGTACGAAATGGAACAAGATATAACTAGTTTTTAGGCTGTCTGTCACAGTACGAAACGGAACAAGTTATAACTAGTTTTTAGGCTGTCTGTCACAGTACGAAACGGAACAAGATATAACTAGTTTTTAGGCTGTCTGCCATAGTACAAACGGAACAAGTTATAACTAGTTTTTAGGCTGTCTGTCACAGTATGAAACGGAACAAGTTATAACTAGTTTTTAGGCTGTCTGTCACAGTACGAAATGGAAAAAGATATAACTAGTTTTTAGGCTGTCTGTCACAGTACGAAATGGAACAAGATATAACTATTTTTTAGGCTGTCTGTCACAGTATGAAACGGAACAAGTTATAACTAGTTTTTAGGCTGTCTGTCACAGTACGAAACGGAACAAGTTATAACTAGTTTTTAGGCTGTCTGTCACAGTACGAAACGGAACAAGATATAACTAGTTTTTAGGCTGTCTGCCATAGTACGAAACGGAACAAGTTATAACTAGTTTTTAGGCTGTCTGTCACAGTATGAAACGGAACAAGTTATAACTAGTTTTTAGGCTGTCTGTCAAGTACGAAATGGAACAAGATATAACTAGTTTTTAGGCTGTCTGTCACAGTATGAAACGAAATGTTTTTAGAAGTACGAAGAACAAGTTATAACTAGTTTTTAGGCTGTCTGTCACAGTACGAAACGGAACAAGATATAACTAGTTTTTAGGTCTGTCTGTCTGTCTGTCACAGTACGAAACGGAACAAGTTATAACTAGTTTTTAGGCTGTCTGTCACAGTACGAAATGGAACAAGATATAACTAGTTTTTAGGCTGTCTGTCACAGTACGAAATGGAACAAGATATAACTAGTTTTTAGGCTGTCTGTCACAGTACGAAACGGAACAAGTTATAACTAGTTTTTAGGCTGTCTGTCACAGTACGAAATGGAACAAGAATAACTAGTTTTTAGAACAGTACGAAATGGAACAAGTTATAACTAGTTTTTAGGCTGTCTGTCACAGTACGAAACGGAACAAGTTATAACTAGTTTTTAGGCTGTCTGTCACAGTACGAAACGGAACAAGTTATAACTAGTTTTTAGGCTGTCTGCCATAGTAAAACGGAACAAGTTATAACTAGTTTTTAGGCTGTCTGTCACAGTATGAAACGGAACAAGTTATAACTAGTTTTTAGGCTGTCTGTCACAGTACGAAATGGAACAAGATATAACTAGTTTTTAGGCTGTCTGTCACAGTACGAAATGGAACAAGATATAACTAGTTTTTAGGCTGTCTGTCACAGTATGAAACGGAACAAGTTATAACTAGTTTTTAGGCTGTCTGTCACAGTACGAAACGGAACAAGTTATAACTAGTTTTTAGTCTGTCTGTCACAGTACGAAACGGAACAAGATATAACTAGTTTTTAGGCTGTCTGCCACAGTATGAAATGGAACAAGTTATAACTAGTTTTTAGTCTGTCTGTCACAGTACGAAACGGAACAAGTTATAACTAGTTTTTAGTCTGTCTGTCACAGTATGAAACGGAACAAGTTATAACTAGTTTTTAGTCTGTCTGTCACAGTACGAAACGGAACAAGATATAACTAGTTTTTAGGCTGTCTGCCACAGTACGAAATGGAACAAGTTATAACTAGTTTTTAGTCTGTCTGTCACAGTACGAAACGGAACAAGTTATAACTAGTTTTTAGGCTGTCTGCCATAGTACGAAACGGAACAAGTTATAACTAGTTTTTAGGCTGTCTGCCATAGTACGAAACGGAACAAGTTATAACTAGTTTTTAGGCTGTCTGTCACAGTACGAAACGGAACAAGTTATAACTAGTTTTTAGGCTGTCTGCCATAGTACGAAACGGAACAAGTTATAACTAGTTTTTAGGCTGTCTGTCACAGTATGAAACGGAACAAGTTATAACTAGTTTTTAGGCTGTCTGTCACAGTACGAAATGGAACAAGATATAACTAGTTTTTAGGCTGTCTGTCACAGTACGAAATGGAACAAGTTATAACTCGTTTTTGGGCTGTCTGCCACAGTACGAAATGGAACAAGTTATAACTAGTTTTTAGGCTGTCTGTCACAGTACGAAATGGAACAAGATATAACTAGTTTTTAGGCTGTCTGTCAACAAACGGAACAAGTTATAACTAGTTTTTAGGCTGTCTGTCACAGTACGAAACGGAACAAGATATAACTAGTTTTTAGGCTGTCTGCCATAGTACGAAACGGAACAAGTTATAACTAGTTTTTAGTCTGTCTGTCACAGTACGAAACGGAACAAGATATAACTAGTTTTTAGGCTGTCTGCCACAGTACGAAATGGAACAAGTTATAACTAGTTTTTAGTCTGTCTGTCACAGTACGAAACGGAACAAGTTATAACTAGTTTTTAGGCTGTCTGCCATAGTACGAAACGGAACAAGTTATAACTAGTTTTTAGGCTGTCTGCCATAGTACGAAACGGAACAAGTTATAACTAGTTTTTAGGCTGTCTGTCACAGTACGAAATGGAACAAGATATAACTAGTTTTTAGGCTGTCTGTCACAGTACGAAATGGAACAAGTTATAACTAGTTTTTAGGCTGTCTGTCACAGTACGAAATGGAACAAGTTATAACTAGTTTTTAGGCTGTCTGTCACAGTACGAAATGGAACAAGATATAACTAGTTTTTAGGCTGTCTGTCACAGTACGAAACGGAACAAGTTATAACTAGTTTTTAGGCTGTCTGTCACAGTACGAAACGGAACAAGATATAACTAGTTTTTAGGCTGTCTGCCATAGTACGAAACGGAACAAGTTATAACTAGTTTTTAGGCTGTCTGTCACAGTATGAAACGGAACAAGTTATAACTAGTTTTTAGGCTGTCTGTCACAGTACGAAATGGAAAAAGATATAACTAGTTTTTAGGCTGTCTGTCACAGTACGAAATGGAACAAGATATAACTAGTTTTTTTAGGCTGTCTGTCACAGTACGAAACGGAACAAGTTATAACTAGTTTATAACTAGGTCTGTCTGTCACAGTACGAAACGGAACAAGATATAACTAGTTTTTAGGCTGTCTGCCACAGTATGAAATGGAACAAGTTATAACTAGTTTTTAGTCTGTCTGTCACAGTACGAAACGGAACAAGTTATAACTAGTTTTTAGGCTGTCTGTCACAGTACGAAATGGAACAAGATATAACTAGTTTTTAGGCTGTCTGTCACAGTACGAAACGGAACAAGGTATAACTAGTTTTTAGGCTGTCTGTCACAGTACGAAACGGAACAAGTTATAACTAGTTTTTAGGCTGTCTGTCACAGTACGAAACGGAACAAGTTATAACTAGTTTTTAGGCTGTCTGTCACAGTACGAAATGGAACAAGATATAACTAGTTTTTAGGCTGTCTGTCACAGTACGAAACGGAACAAGGTATAACTAGTTTTTAGGCTGTCTGTCACAGTCTGTCTAGTTTTTAGGCTGTCTGTCAGTACGAAACGGAACAAGTTATAACTAGTTTTTAGGCTGTCTGTCACAGTACGAAACGGAACAAGTTATAACTAGTTTTTAGGCTGTCTGTCACAGTACGAAATGGAACAAGATATAACTAGTTTTTAGGCTGTCTGTCACAGTACGAAATGGAACAAGATATAACTAGTTTTTAGGCTGTCTGTCACAGTACGAAACGGAACAAGTTATAACTAGTTTTTAGGCTGTCTGTCACAGTACGAAACGGAACAAGTTATAACTAGTTTTTAGGCTGTCTGTCACAGTACGAAACGGAACAAGTTATAACTAGTTTTTAGGCTGTCTGTCACAGTACGAAACGGAACAAGGTATAACTAGTTTTTAGGCTGTCTGTCACAGTACGAAACGGAACAAGTTATAACTAGTTTTTAGGCTGTCTGTCACAGTACGAAATGGAACAAGTTATAACTAGTTTTTAGGCTGTCTGTCACAGTACGAAACGGAACAAGATATAACTAGTTTTTAGGCTGTCTGCCATAGTACGAAACGGAACAAGTTATAACTAGTTTTTAGGCTGTCTGTCACAGTACGAAATGGAACAAGTTATAACTAGTTTTTAGGCTGTCTGTCACAGTACGAAATGGAACAAGATATAACTAGTTTTTAGGCTGTCTGTCACAGTACGAAATGGAACAAGTTATAACTAGTTTTTAGGCTGTCTGTCACAGTACGAAATGGAACAAGTTATAACTAGTTTTTAGGCTGTCTGTCACAGTACGAAACGGAACAAGGTATAACTAGTTTTTAGGCTGTCTGTCACAGTACGAAATGGAACAAGATATAACTAGTTTTTAGGCTGTCTGTCACAGTACGAAACGGAACAAGGTATAACTAGTTTTTCGGCTGTCTGTCACAGTACGAAACGGAACAAGTTATTAACAGTTTTTAGGCTGTCTGTCACAGTACGAAATGGAACAAGATATAACTAGTTTTTAGGCTGTCTGTCACAGTACGAAATGGAACAAGATATAACTAGTTTTTAGGCTGTCTGCCACAGTACGAAACGGAACAAGTTATAACTAGTTTTTAGGCTGTCTGTCACAGTACGAAACGGAACAAGTTATAACTAGTTTTTAGGCTGTCTGTCACAGTACGAAATGGAACAAGATATAACTAGTTTTTAGGCTGTCTGTCACAGTACGAAACGGAAAAAGGTATAACTAGTTTTTAGGCTGTCTGTCACAGTACGAAACGGAACAAGTTATAACTAGTTTTTAGGCTGTCTGTCACAGTACGAAATGGAACAAGTTATAACTAGTTTTTAGGCTGTCTGTCACAGTACGAAATGGAACAAGTTATAACTAGTTTTTAGGCTGTCTGTCACAGTACGAAATGGAACAAGATATAACTAGTTTTTAGGCTGTCTGTCACAGTACGAAATGGAACAAGTTATAACTCGTTTTTGGGCTGTCTGCCACAGTACGAAATGGAACAAGTTATAACTAGTTTTTAGGCTGTCTGTCACAGTACGAAATGGAACAAGATATAACTAGTTTTTAGGCTGTCTGTCACAGTACGAAACGGAACAAGTTATAACTAGTTTTTAGGCTGTCTGTCACAGTACGAAACGGAACAAGATATAACTAGTTTTTAGGCTGTCTGCCATAGTACGAAACGGAACAAGTTATAACTAGTTTTTAGGCTGTCTGTCACAGTATGAAACGGAACAAGTTATAACTAGTTTTTAGGCTGTCTGTCACAGTACGAAATGGAACAAGATATAACTAGTTTTTAGGCTGTCTGTCACAGTACGAAATGGAACAAGATATAACTAGTTTTTAGGCTGTCTGTCACAGTATGAAACGGAACAAGTTATAACTAGTTTTTAGGCTGTCTGTCACAGTACGAAACGGAACAAGTTATAACTAGTTTTTAGTCTGTCTGTCACAGTACGAAACGGAACAAGATATAACTAGTTTTTAGGCTGTCTGCCACAGTATGAAATGGAACAAGTTATAACTAGTTTTTAGTCTGTCTGTCACAGTACGAAACGGAACAAGTTATAACTAGTTTTTAGTCTGTCTGTCACAGTATGAAACGGAACAAGTTATAACTAGTTTTTAGTCTGTCTGTCACAGTACGAAACGGAACAAGATATAACTAGTTTTTAGGCTGTCTGCCACAGTACGAAATGGAACAAGTTATAACTAGTTTTTAGTCTGTCTGTCACAGTACGAAACGGAACAAGTTATAACTAGTTTTTAGGCTGTCTGCCATAGTACGAAACGGAACAAGTTATAACTAGTTTTTAGGCTGTCTGCCATAGTACGAAACGGAACAAGTTATAACTAGTTTTTAGGCTGTCTGTCACAGTACGAAACGGAACAAGTTATAACTAGTTTTTAGGCTGTCTGCCACAGTACGAAATGGAACAAGTTATAACTAGTTTTTAGTCTGTCTGTCACAGTACGAAACGGAACAAGTTATAACTAGTTTTTAGTCTGTCTGTCACAGTATGAAACGGAACAAGTTATAACTAGTTTTTAGTCTGTCTGTCACAGTACGAAACGGAACAAGATATAACTAGTTTTTAGGCTGTCTGCCACAGTACGAAATGGAACAAGTTATAACTAGTTTTTAGTCTGTCTGTCACAGTACGAAACGGAACAAGTTATAACTAGCTTTTAGGCTGTCTGCCATAGTACGAAACGGAACAAGTTATAACTAGTTTTTAGGCTGTCTGTCACAGTACGAAATGGAACAAGATATAACTAGTTTTTAGGCTGTCTGTCACAGTACGAAACGGAACAAGGTATAACTAGTTTTTCGGCTGTCTGTCACAGTACGAAACGGAACAAGTTATAACTAGTTTTTAGGCTGTCTGCCATAGTACGAAACGGAACAAGTTATAACTAGTTTTTAGGCTGTCTGTCACAGTACGAAATGGAACAAGATATAACTAGTTTTTAGGCTGTCTGTCACAGTACGAAACGGAACAAGGTATAACTAGTTTTTCGGCTGTCTGTCACAGTACGAAACGGAACAAGTTATTAACAGTTTTTAGGCTGTCTGTCACAGTACGAAATGGAACAAGATATAACTAGTTTTTAGGCTGTCTGTCACAGTACGAAATGGAACAAGATATAACTAGTTTTTAGGCTGTCTGCCACAGTACGAAACGGAACAAGTTATAACTAGTTTTTAGGCTGTCTGTCACAGTACGAAACGGAACAAGTTATAACTAGTTTTTAGGCTGTCTGTCACAGTACGAAATGGAACAAGATATAACTAGTTTTTAGGCTGTCTGTCACAGTACGAAACGGAACAAGGTATAACTAGTTTTTAGGCTGTCTGTCACAGTACGAAACGGAACAAGTTATAACTAGTTTTTAGGCTGTCTGTCACAGTACGAAATGGAACAAGTTATAACTAGTTTTTAGGCTGTCTGTCACAGTACGAAACGGAACAAGATATAACTAGTTTTTAGGCTGTCTGCCATAGTACGAAACGGAACAAGTTATAACTAGTTATTAGGCTGTCTGTCACAGTACGAAATGGAACAAGTTATAACTAGTTTTTAGGCTGTCTGCCACAGTATGAAATGGAACAAGTTATAACTAGTTTTTAGTCTGTCTGTCACAGTACGAAACGGAACAAGTTATAACTAGTTTTTAGTCTGTCTGTCACAGTATGAAACGGAACAAGTTATAACTAGTTTTTAGTCTGTCTGTCACAGTACGAAACGGAACAAGATATAACTAGTTTTTAGGCTGTCTGCCACAGTACGAAATGGAACAAGTTATAACTAGTTTTTAGTCTGTCTGTCACAGTACGAAACGGAACAAGTTATAACTAGTTTTTAGGCTGTCTGCCATAGTACGAAACGGAACAAGTTATAACTAGTTTTTAGGCTGTCTGCCATAGTACGAAACGGAACAAGTTATAACTAGTTTTTAGGCTGTCTGTCACAGTACGAAACGGAACAAGTTATAACTAGTTTTTAGGCTGTCTGCCATAGTACGAAACGGAACAAGTTATAACTAGTTTTTAGGCTGTCTGTCACAGTATGAAACGGAACAAGTTATAACTAGTTTTTAGGCTGTCTGTCACAGTACGAAATGGAACAAGATATAACTAGTTTTTAGGCTGTCTGTCACAGTACGAAATGGAACAAGATATAACTAGTTTTTAGGCTGTCTGTCACAGTATGAAACGGAACAAGTTATAACTAGTTTTTAGGTTGTCTGTCACAGTACGAAATGGAACAAGTTATAACTAGTTTTTAGTCTGTCTGTCACAGTACGAAACGGAACAAGTTATAACTAGTTTTTAGTCTGTCTGTCACAGTATGAAACGGAACAAGTTATAACTAGTTTTTAGTCTGTCTGTCACAGTACGAAACGGAACAAGATATAACTAGTTTTTAGGCTGTCTGCCACAGTACGAAATGGAACAAGTTATAACTAGTTTTTAGTCTGTCTGTCACAGTACGAAACGGAACAAGTTATAACTAGTTTTTAGGCTGTCTGCCATAGTACGAAACGGAACAAGTTATAACTAGTTTTTAGGCTGTCTGTCACAGTACGAAATGGAACAAGATATAACTAGTTTTTAGGCTGTCTGTCACAGTACGAAACGGAACAAGGTATAACTAGTTTTTCGGCTGTCTGTCACAGTACGAAACGGAACAAGTTATAACTAGTTTTTAGGCTGTCTGCCATAGTACGAAACGGAACAAGTTATAACTAGTTTTTAGGCTGTCTGTCACAGTACGAAATGGAACAAGATATAACTAGTTTTTAGGCTGTCTGTCACAGTATGAAACGGAACAAGGTATAACTAGTTTTTCGGCTGTCTGTCACAGTACGAAACGGAACAAGTTATTAACAGTTTTTAGGCTGTCTGTCACAGTACGAAATGGAACAAGATATAACTAGTTTTTAGGCTGTCTGTCACAGTACGAAATGGAACAAGATATAACTAGTTTTTAGGCTGTCTGCCACAGTACGAAACGGAACAAGTTATAACTAGTTTTTAGGCTGTCTGTCACAGTACGAAACGGAACAAGTTATAACTAGTTTTTAGGCTGTCTGTCACAGTACGAAATGGAACAAGATATAACTAGTTTTTAGGCTGTCTGTCACAGTACGAAACGGAACAAGGTATAACTAGTTTTTAGGCTGTCTGTCACAGTACGAAACGGAACAAGTTATAACTAGTTTTTAGGCTGTCTGCCATAGTACGAAACGGAACAAGATATAACTAGTTTTTAGGCTGTCTGTCACAGTACGAAATGGAACAAGTTATAACTAGTTTTTAGGCTGTCTGTCACAGTACGAAATGGAACAAGTTATAACTAGTTTTTAGGCTGTCTGTCACAGTACGAAACGGAACAAGGTATAACTAGTTTTTAGGCTGTCTGTCACAGTAAGGAACAAGATATAACTAGTTTTTAGGCTGTCTGTCACAGTACGAAACGGAACAAGGTATAACTAGTTTTTAGGCTGTCTGTCACAGTACGAAACGGAACAAGTTATAACTAGTTTTTAGGCTGTGTGTCACAGTACGAAATGGAACAAGGTATAACTAGTTTTTAGGCTGTCTGTCACAGTACGAAACGGAACAAGGTATAACTAGTTTTTAGGCTGTCTGTCACAGTATGAAACGGAACCAGTTATAACTAGTTTTTAGTCTGTCTGTCACAGTACGAAACGGAACAAGGTATAACTAGTTTTTAGGCTGTCTGTCACAGTACGAAACGGAACAAGGTATAACTAGTTTTTAGGCTGTCTGTCACAGTACGAAACGGAACAAGGTATAACTAGTTTTTAGGCTGTCTGTCACAGTACGAAACGGAACAAGGTATAACTAGTTTTTAGGCTGTCTGTCACAGTACGAAACGGAACAAGGTATAACTAGTTTTTAGGCTGTCTGTCACAGTACGAAACGGAACAAGGTATAACTAGTTTTTAGGCTGTCTGTCACAGTACGAAACGGAACAAGGTATAACTAGTTTTTAGGCTGTCTGTCACAGTACGAAACGGAACAAGGTATAACTAGTTTTTAGGCTGTCTGTGGGGCCTTGTTGACCTGGGAGAAGTAAATGCATACCATCCCAATTACCTCAGTGCAGTGCTTGTTTAAAAACATTTTTTGTGAATGAGCTGTCTGGGAATGAGCTGTCTGAGAATGAGCTGTCTGGGAATGAGCTGTCTGGGAATGAGCTGTCTGGGAATGAGCTGTCTGGGAATGAGTTGTCTGGGAATGAGCTGGATATTTATTAGAGAGAGAGAGAATAATACAAAGAGAGAGAAAGAGAGAGGGGAGAGAGCAAGAGAAAGAAGGAGAAAGAGATGAAGGGGAAGACACCTAGATTTCAAGAAGAGGACAGATCAGAGATAGGGGAAAGATTCATGTCTGTAGAGAGGAAGAGAAACAGAGGGGTGAAGAGAGAAGAATGAGTTTACAATCAACAGGGAAGCAGTTTAATGTTGCTCCCAGACTGATCCCTGAGAGGATCATTTACAATGAGCTTGATGACACTTGGCATTCTGTGTCTGGCGAAGGAGATTGGGTTAACAGGGTGAACAACACACAGCTGAAGCCACACAGTGACAGACACAGCAGGAGGACAGGACCCCTCACTTACTTGCATGACAGTTGGTTTATACCGTGTATGAAATAACAGTCTCCACCGTTCACACAGTACGACTTCTCTGTGTCGTTACAGCGCCGGGCGTGACTTGAGCCCGGAGACAGAGTAGTGGTCACTATGGAGGAGAGAGAGAAAGAGTAGTGGTCACTATGGAGGAGAGAGAGTAAGAGTAGTGGTCACTATGGAGGAGAGAGAGAAAGAGTAGTGGTCACTATGGAGGAGAGAGAGTAAGAGTAGTGGTCACTATGGAGGAGAGAGAAAAGAGTAGTGGTCACTATGGAGGAGAGAGAGTAAGAGTAGTGGTCACTATGGAGGAGAGAGAGTAAGAGTAGTGGTCACTATGGAGGAGAGAGAGTAAGAGTAGTGGTCACTATGGAGGAGAGAGAGTAAGAGTAGTGGTCACTATGGAGGAGAGAGAGAAAGAGTAGTGGTCACTATGGAGGAGAGAGAGTAAGAGTAGTGGTAACTATGGAGGAGAGAGAGTAAGAGTAGTGGTCACTATGGAGGAGAGAGAGTAAGAGTAGGGGTCAGCAAGGAAGAGGGGGAGCGTGGCGGTAACTAAGGAAAAGAAGGAAAGTGTAGAGGTCACTACGGAGAGGGTTAATAAATAGTTACTAAGGAAGAAAGGGAAAGAACGTTGCCATGGTGGATGTCAAGAAAGAGAGAATGAACATGGTGGTAACTAAGGAAGATAGAAAGAGTATGGTGGTTGTCAAGGAAAACAGAGTCTGTGGTAGTTAATGAAGAAGGTGGAAAGAGTGTGAAAGTCATACTGTAGAGTGGGGATAGTGTGTCTGTGGACTCACGGCTCTGGATGCTGATGCCGCTCGTAGTGTTTTCATGGCCCAGCGTGTTCTCAACCACACACGTGTAGTTCCCAGAATCCTCCAGCCTCGCTCGGTTGATCTGGACCTTGGAATTTTTTCTTCAGAAAATGAGCGAGGGAGAGAGGCGAGAGAGAAAGACACATGGAGTGAGAGAGAGAGAGGCGAGAGAGAGAGAGAGAGACACACACATGGAGTGAGAGTGAGAGAGAGAGGCGAGAGAGAGAGAGAGAGAGAGGCGAGAGCGAGAGACACATGGAGTGAGAGAGAGAGAGAGAGCAAGAGAGAGAGACACATGGAGTGAGAGTGAGAGAGAGGCGAGAGAGAGACACATGGAGTGAGAGTGAGAGAGAGGCGAGAGAGAGACACATGGAGTGAGAGTGAGAGAGAGGCGAGAGAGAGACACATGGAGTGAGAGTGAGAGAGAGGCGAGAGAGACACATGGAGTGAGAGAGAGAGAGGCGAGAGAGAGACACATGGAGTGAGAGAGAGGCGAGAGAGAGACACATGGAGTGAGAGAGAGGCGAGAGAGAGACACATGGAGTGAGAGAGAGGCGAGAGAGAGACACATGGAGTAAGAGTGAGAGAGAGGCGAGAGAGAGAGAAGGAGAGAGACACATGGAGTGAGAGTGAGAGAGCGAGAGAGAGACACATGGAGTGAGAGTGAGAGAGGCGAGAGAGAGACACATGGAGTGAGAGTGAGAGAGAGGCGAGAGAGAGACACATGGAGTGAGAGTGAGAGAGAGGCGAGAGAGAGACACATGGAGAGAGTGAGAGAGAGAGAGGCGAGAGAGAGACACATGGGAGAGAGAGAGAGAGAGGCGAGAGAGAGACACATGGAGTGAGAGAGAGAGAGAGAGACACATGGAGTGAGAGTGAGAGAGAGGCGAGAGAGACACATGGAGAGTGAGAGAGAGGCGAGAGAGAGACACATGGAGTAAGAGAGAGAGAGGCGAGAGAGAGACACATGGAGTGAGAGTGAGAGAGAGGCGAGAGAGAGACACATGGAGGAGAGAGGAGAGAGAGAGAGACACATGGAGAGAGAGACACATGGAGTGAGAGAGAGGCGAGAGAGAGACACATGGAGAGAGAGAGGCGAGAGAGAGACACATGGAGTGAGAGTGAGAGAGAGGCGAGAGAGAGACACATGGAGTGAGAGTGAGAGAGAGGCGAGAGAGAGACACATGGAGTGAGAGAGAGAGACGAGAGAGAGACACATGGAGAGAGAGAGAGAGGCGAGAGAGAGACACATGGAGTGAGAGAGAGGCGAGAGAGAGACACATGGAGTAAGAGTGAGAGAGAGGCGAGAGAGAGACACATGGAGTGAGAGTGAGAGAGAGGCGAGAGAGAGAGACACATGGAGTGAGAGAGAGGCGAGAGAGAGACACATGGAGTGAGAGAGAGGCGAGAGAGAGACACATGGAGTGAGAGAGAGGCGAGAGAGAGACACATGGAGTGAGAGAGAGGCGAGAGAGAGACACATGGAGTGAGAGAGAGGCGAGAGAGAGACACATGGAGTAAGAGAGAGAGAGAGAGGCGAGAGAGAGACACATGGAGTGAGAGTGAGAGAGAGGCGAGAGAGAGAGACACATGGAGTGAGAGAGAGGCGAGAGAGAGACACATGGAGTGAGAGAGAGGCGAGAGAGAGACACATGGAGTGAGAGTGAGAGAGAGGCGAGAGAGAGACACATGGGAGTGAGAGAGAGAGAGAGAGAGACACATGGAGTGAGGAGAGAGAGAGAGAGGCGAGAGAGAGACACATGGAGTGAGAGAGAGAGGCGAGAGAGAGACACATGGAGTGAGAGAGAGGCGAGAGAGAGACACATGGAGTGAGAGAGAGGCGAGAGAGAGACACATGGAGTGAGAGAGAGAGAGAGAGAGAGACACATGGAGTGAGAGAGAGGCGAGAGAGAGAGAGACACATGGAGTGAGAGAGAGGCGAGAGAGAGACACATGGAGGAGAGAGAGGCGAGAGAGAGACACATGGAGTGAGAGAGAGGCGAGAGAGAGACACATGGAGTGAGAGTGAGAGAGAGGCGAGAGAGAGACACATGGAGTGAGAGTGAGAGAGAGGCGAGAGAGAGACACATGGAGTGAGAGAGAGGCGAGAGAGAGACACATGGAGTGAGAGAGAGAGAGAGAGAGAGACACATGGAGTGAGAGAGAGGCGAGAGAGAGACACATGGAGTGAGAGTGAGAGAGAGGCGAGAGAGAGACACATGGAGTGAGAGAGAGAGGCGAGAGAGAGACACATGGAGTGAGAGAGAGGCGAGAGAGAGACACATGGAGTGAGAGAGAGGCGAGAGAGAGACACATGGAGTAAGAGTGAGAGAGAGGCGAGAGAGAGACACATGGAGTGAGAGTGAGAGAGAGGCGAGAGAGAGACACATGGAGTGAGAGAGAGAGGGAGAGAGAGAGACACATGGAGTGAGAGAGAGAGAGGCGAGAGAGAGACACATGGAGTGAGAGGCGAGAGAGAGACACATGGAGTGAGAGAGAGACAGAGAGACATGGAGTGGAGAGAGGAGAGAGAGAGATGAGAGAGAGAGAGGCGAGAGAGAGACACATGGAGTGAGAGTGAGAGAGAGGCGAGAGAGAGACACATGGAGTGAGAGTGAGAGAGAGGCGAGAGAGACACATGGAGTGAGAGAGAGAGGCGAGAGAGAGACACATGGAGTGAGAGAGAGAGGCGAGAGAGAGACACATGGAGAGTGAGAGAGAGGCGAGAGAGAGACACATGGAGTGAGAGAGAGAGGCGAGAGAGAGACACACATGGAGTGAGAGTGAGAGAGAGGCGAGAGAGAGACACATGGAGTGAGAGAGAGAGAGGCGAGAGAGAGACACATGGAGTGAGAGAGAGGCGAGAGAGAGACACATGGAGTGAGAGAGAGGCGAGAGAGAGACACATGGAGTGAGAGAGAGAGGCGAGAGAGAGACACATGGGAGGAGTGAGAGAGAGGCGAGAGAGAGACACATGGAGTGAGAGAGAGAGGAGAGAGAGACACATGGAGTGAGAGAGAGAGAGAGACACATGGAGAGAGAGAGAGACACATGGAGTGAGAGAGAGGCGAGAGAGAGACACATGGAGTGAAGAGAGAGAGAGGCGAGAGAGAGACACATGGAGTGAGAGAGGCGAGAGACACATGGAGTGAGAGAGAGAGAGAGAGACACATGGAGTGAGAGTGAGAGAGAGGAGAGAGAGAGACATGGAGTGAGAGAGGCGAGAGAGAGACACATGGAGTGAGAGAGAGCGAGAGAGACACATGGAGGAGAGAGAGAGAGAGAGAGAGACACATGGAGTGAGAGAGAGGCGAGAGAGAGACACATGGAGTGAGAGAGAGGCGAGAGAGAGACACATGGAGTAGAGTGAGAGAGGCGAGAGAGAGACACATGGAGTGAGAGTGAGAGAGAGGGCGAGAGAGAGACACATGGAGTGAGAGAGAGAGAGAGAGAGAGACACATGGAGTGAGAGAGAGGCGAGAGAGAGACACATGGAGTGAGAGTGAGAGAGAGAGCGGAGAGAGAGACAGAGAGAGACACATGAGAGGCGAGAGAGACACATGGAGAGAGAGAGAGAGACAGAGAGAGACACATGGAGTGAGAGAGGCGAGAGAGAGACACATGGAGTGAGAGAGAGGCGAGAGAGAGACACATGGAGTGAGAGAGAGGCGAGAGAGAGACACATGGAGTAAGAGTGAGAGAGAGGCGAGAGAGACACATGGAGTGAGAGTGAGAGAGAGGCGAGAGAGAGACACATGGAGTGAGAGAGAGAGACGAGAGAGAGACACATGGAGTGAGAGAGGAGAGAGAGAGAGACACATGGAGTGAGAGAGAGGCGAGAGAGAGACACATGGAGAGAGAGAGGCGAGAGAGAGACACATGGAGTGAGAGTGAGAGAGAGGCGAGAGAGAGACACATGGAGTGAGAGAGAGGAGAGAGAGACACATGGAGTGAGAGAGAGAGAGGAGAGAGAGAGACACATGGAGAGTGAGAGAGAGGCGAGAGAGAGACACATGGAGTGAGAGTGAGAGAGAGAGAGAGAGACACATGGAGAGAGAGAGAGAGAGAGAGACACATGGAGTGAGAGAGAGAGAGAGAGAGAGAGACACATGGAGTGAGAGAGAGGCGAGAGAGAGACACATGGAGAGGCGAGAGAGAGAGAGGCGAGAGAGAGACACATGGAGTGAGAGTGAGAGAGAGGCGAGAGAGAGACACATGGAGTGAGAGTGAGAGAGGCGAGAGAGAGACACATGGAGTGAGAGAGAGGCGAGAGAGAGACACATGGAGGAGAGAGAGGCGAGAGAGAGACACATGGAGTGAGAGAGAGGCGAGAGAGAGACACATGGAGGAGAGAGAGGCGAGAGAGAGACACATGGAGTGAGAGAGAGGAGAGAGAGAGACACATGGAGTGAGAGAGAGCGAGAGAGAGACATGGATGGAGTGAGAGAGAGGCGAGAGAGAGACACATGGAGTGAGAGAGAGGCGAGAGAGAGACACATGGAGAGAGAGAGAGAGAGGCGAGAGAGAGACACATGGAGTGAGAGAGAGGCGAGAGAGAGACATGGAGGAGTGAGAGAGAGGCGAGAGAGAGACACATGGAGTGAGAGAGAGAGAGAGAGAGAGACACATGGAGTGAGAGAGAGAGAGAGAGAGAGACACATGGAGAGAGAGAGAGAGACACATGGAGAGAGACACAGGAGACACAGAGAGAGAGAGAGAGAGAGACACATGGAGTAAGAGAGAGAGAGGCGAGAGAGAGACACATGGAGTGAGAGTGAGAGAGAGGCGAGAGAGAGACACATGGAGTGAGTGAGAGAGAGAGAGAGAGAGAGACATGGAGTGAGAGAGGAGAGAGAGACACATGGAGTGAGAGAGAGGCGAGAGAGAGACACATGGAGTGAGAGAGAGGCGAGAGAGAGACACATGGAGTAAGAGTGAGAGAGAGGCGAGAGAGAGACACATGGAGTGAGAGAGAGGCGAGAGAGAGACACATGGAGAGAGAGAGCGAGAGAGAGACACATGGGAGGAGTGAGAGAGAGCGAGAGAGAGACACATGGAGTGAGAGAGAGAGAGAGAGAGAGACACATGGAGTGAGAGAGAGGCGAGAGAGAGACACATGGAGTGAGAGAGTGAGAGAGGCGAGAGACACATGGGAGTGAGAGAGAGGCGAGAGAGAGACACATGGAGTGAGAGTGAGAGAGAGCGAGAGAGAGACACATGGAGTGAGAGAGAGAGAGGCGAGAGAGAGAGAGACACATGGAGTGAGAGTGAGAGAGAGGCGAGAGAGAGACACATGGAGTGAGAGAGAGAGAGAGAGAGAGACACACATGGAGTGAGAGAGAGGCGAGAGAGAGACACATGGAGAGAGAGTGAGAGAGAGACGAGAGAGAGACACATGGAGTGAGAGTGAGAGAGAGAGAGAGAGAGAGAGACAGGAGTGAGAGAGAGAGAGAGAGAGAGAGACACATGGAGTGAGAGAGAGAGAGAGAGACACATGGAGTGAGAGAGAGAGAGAGAGAGAGACACATGGAGTGAGAGAGAGAGAGGAGAGAGAGACACATGGAGTGAGAGAGAGAGAGAGGACAGAGAGAGAGACACATGGAGTGAGAGAGAGAGAGACGAGAGAGAGACACATGGAGTGAGAGAGAGAGCGAGAGAGAGACACATGGAGTGAGAGAGAGGCGAGAGAGAGACACATGGAGTGAGAGTGAGAGAGAGAGAGACATGAGAGAGACACATGGAGTGAGAGAGAGAGGCGAGAGAGAGACACATGGAGTGAGAGAGAGAGCGAGAGAGAGACACATGGAGAGAGAGAGAGAGGCGAGAGAGAGACACATGGAGTGAGAGTGAGAGAGAGAGACATGAGAGAGAGACACAGAGAGACACATGAGAGTGAGAGAGAGGCGAGAGAGAGACACATGGAGTGAGAGAGGCGAGAGAGAGAGAGACACATGGAGTGAGAGAGAGGCGAGAGAGAGACACATGGAGTGAGAGAGAGGCGAGAGAGAGACACATGGAGTGAGAGTGAGAGAGAGGCGAGAGAGAGACACATGGAGAGAGAGAGAGGCGAGAGAGAGACACATGGAGTGAGAGAGAGAGAGAGAGAGACACATGGAGTGAGAGTGAGAGAGAGAGAGAGAGAGACACAGGAGAGAGAGTGAGAGAGAGGCGAGAGAGAGACACATGGAGTGAGAGAGAGAGAGAGAGAGAGACACATGGAGTGAGAGAGGCGAGAGAGAGAGAGACACATGGAGTGAGAGAGAGGCGAGAGAGAGACACATGGAGTGAGAGAGAGGCGAGAGAGAGACACATGGAGTGAGAGAGAGAGAGAGGCGAGAGAGAGAGACACATGGAGAGAGAGAGAGAGGCGAGAGAGAGACACATGGAGTGAGAGAGAGAGAGAGAGAGAGACACATGGAGTGAGAGAGAGGCGAGAGAGAGACACATGGAGTGAGAGAGAGGCGAGAGAGAGACACATGGAGTGAGAGAGAGAGGCGAGAGAGAGACACATGGAGTGAGAGAGAGAGAGAGAGAGAGACACATGGAGAGAGAGAGAGGCGAGAGAGAGACACATGGAGAGAGAGAGAGAGAGAGAGAGAGAGAGACACATGGAGTGAGAGAGAGAGGCGAGAGAGAGACACATGAGAGAGGACAGAGAGAGAGAGAGAGAGAGAGAGAGAGAGACACATGGGAGTGAGAGAGAGGAGAGAGAGAGAGAGAGTGAGAGAGAGAGAGAGAGAGAGACACATGGAGGAGAGAGAGGCGAGAGAGAGACACATGGAGTGAGAGAGAGGCGAGAGAGAGACACATGGAGTGAGAGAGGCGAGAGAGAGAGACACATGGAGTGAGAGAGAGGCGAGAGAGAGACACATGGAGTGAGAGAGAGGCGAGAGAGAGACACATGGAGTAAGAGTGAGAGAGAGGCGAGAGAGAGACACATGGAGTGAGAGTGAGAGAGAGGCGAGAGAGAGACACATGGAGGAGTGAGAGAGGCGAGAGAGAGACACATGGAGTGAGAGAGAGGCGAGAGAGAGACACATGGAGTGAGAGAGAGAGAGACGAGAGAGAGACACATGGAGTGAGAGTGAGAGAGAGGCGAGAGAGAGACACATGGAGAGAGAGAGAGAGGCGAGAGAGAGACACATGGAGAGAGAGAGAGGCGAGAGAGAGACACATGGAGAGGAGAGAGAGGCGAGAGAGAGACACATGGAGTGAGAGAGAGAGCGAGAGAGAGACACATGGGAGAGAGTGAGAGAGAGGCGAGAGAGAGACACATGGAGACAGAGAGAGAGAGGCGAGAGAGAGACACATGGAGTGAGAGAGAGGACAGAGAGAGAGACACATGGAGTGAGAGAGAGGCGAGAGAGAGACACATGGAGTGAGAGAGAGGCGAGAGAGAGAGACATGGAGTGAGAGAGAGAGAGGCGAGAGAGAGACACATGGAGTGAGAGACAGAGAGAGAGAGAGAGACACATGGAGAGAGAGAGAGAGGCGAGAGAGAGACACATGGAGTGAGAGTGAGAGAGAGGCGAGAGAGAGACACATGGAGAGAGAGAGGCGAGAGAGAGACACATGGAGTGAGAGAGAGGCGAGAGAGAGACACATGGAGTGAGAGAGAGGCGAGAGAGAGACACATGGAGTGAGAGAGAGGCGAGAGAGAGACACATGGAGTGAGAGAGAGGCGAGAGAGAGACACATGGAGTAGAGTGAGAGAGAGAGAGAGAGACACATGGAGAGTGAGAGAGAGGCGAGAGAGAGACACATGGAGTGAGAGAGAGAGAGAGAGACACATGGAGTGAGAGAGAGAGCGAGAGAGAGAGACATGGAGTGAGAGTGAGAGAGAGGCGAGAGAGAGACACATGGAGACAGAGAGTGAGAGAGAGGCGAGAGAGAGACACATGGAGTGAGAGAGAGAGGCGAGAGAGAGACACATGGAGAGAGAGAGAGAGAGAGAGAGACACATGGAGTGAGAGAGAGAGAGGCGAGAGAGAGACACATGGAGTGACAGAGAGAGGCGAGAGAGAGACACATGGAGTGAGAGAGAGAGAGGCGAGAGAGAGACACATGGAGAGAGAGAGAGGCGAGAGAGAGAGACACATGGAGAGAGAGAGGCGAGAGAGAGAGACATGGAGTGAGAGAGAGCGAGAGAGAGACACATGGAGTGAGAGAGAGAGAGCGAGAGAGAGACACATGGAGTGAGAGAGAGGCGAGAGAGAGACACATGGAGTAAGAGTGAGAGAGAGGCGAGAGAGACACATGGAGTGAGAGTGAGAGAGAGGCGAGAGAGAGACACATGGAGTGAGAGAGAGGCGAGAGAGAGACACATGGAGTGAGAGAGAGGCGAGAGAGAGACACATGGAGTGAGAGAGAGGCGAGAGAGAGACACATGGAGTGAGAGGGAGAGAGAGGCGAGAGAGAGACACATGGAGTGAGAGTGAGAGAGAGGCGAGAGAGACACATGGAGTGAGAGAGAGAGCGAGAGAGAGACACATGGAGAGAGAGAGAGGCGAGAGAGAGACACATGGAGTGAGAGAGAGAGACGAGAGAGAGACACATGGAGTGAGAGAGAGGCGAGAGAGAGACACATGGAGTAAGAGTGAGAGAGAGAGAGAGAGAGACACATGAGAGAGAGAGAGAGAGGCGAGAGAGAGACACATGGAGAGAGAGAGGCGAGAGAGAGACACATGGAGTGAGAGAGAGGCGAGAGAGAGACACATGGAGTGAGAGAGGCGAGAGAGAGACACATGGAGTGAGAGAGAGAGCGAGAGAGAGACACATGGAGAGAGAGTGAGAGAGAGGCATGAGAGAGAGACAGAGGAGAGAGAGAGAGAGAGAGAGGCGAGAGAGACACATGAGAGTGAGAGAGAGGCGAGAGAGAGACACATGGAGTGAGAGAGAGCGAGAGAGAGACACATGGAGAGAGAGAGAGGCGAGAGAGAGACACATGGAGTGAGAGAGAGAGCGAGAGAGAGACACATGGAGTGAGAGTGAGAGAGAGACGAGAGAGAGACACATGGAGTGAGAGTGAGAGAGAGGCGAGAGAGAGACACATGGAGTGAGAGAGAGAGCGAGAGAGAGACACATGGAGTGAGAGAGAGAGAGAGAGAGACACATGGAGTGAGAGAGAGGCGAGAGAGAGAGAGACATGGAGAGAGAGTGAGAGGCGAGAGAGAGACACATGGAGTGAGAGAGAGAGAGAGAGAGAGAGACACATGGAGTGAGAGAGAGAGAGCGAGAGAGACACATGGAGTGAGAGAGAGAGAGAGAGAGAGAGACACATGGAGTGAGAGAGAGGCGAGAGAGAGACACATGGAGTGAGAGAGAGGCGAGAGAGAGACACATGGAGTGAGAGAGAGAGGCGAGAGAGAGAGACACATGAGAGTGAGAGAGAGAGAGAGACACATGGAGAGAGAGAGACATGGAGACACAGGAGTGAGAGAGAGAGAGAGAGACACATGGAGTGAGAGAGAGAGCGAGAGAGAGACACATGGAGTGAGAGAGAGGCGAGAGAGAGACACATGGAGAGAGAGAGAGGCGAGAGAGAGACACATGGAGTGAGTGAGAGAGAGGCGAGAGAGAGACACATGGAGTGAGAGAGAGAGAGGCGAGAGAGAGACACATGGAGTGAGAGTGAGAGAGAGGCGAGAGAGAGACACATGGAGTGAGAGAGAGAGCGAGAGAGAGACACATGGAGTGAGAGAGAGAGAGACGAGAGAGAGACACATGGAGTGAGAGAGAGGCGAGAGAGAGACACATGGAGTGAGAGAGAGAGAGAGACACATGGAGAGAGAGAGAGAGAGAGACACATGAGAGAGAGAGAGAGACACATGGAGTGAGAGAGAGAGAGAGAGAGACACATGGAGTGAGAGTGAGAGAGACACATGAGAGAGAGAGACACATGGAGTGAGAGAGAGAGAGGCGAGAGAGAGACACATGGAGTGAGAGAGAGGCGAGAGAGAGACACATGGAGTGAGAGAGAGAGAGACGAGAGAGAGACACATGGAGTGAGAGAGAGAGCGAGAGAGAGACACATGGGAGTGAGAGAGAGAGAGAGAGAGACATGAGAGAGAGGCGAGAGAGAGACACATGGAGTGAGAGAGAGGCGAGAGAGAGACACATGGAGTGAGAGAGAGGCGAGAGAGAGACACATGGAGTGAGAGAGAGCGAGAGAGAGACATGGAGTGAGAGTGAGAGAGAGGACGAGAGAGAGACACATGGAGTGAGAGAGAGAGAGAGGCAGAGAGAGACACATGGAGTGAGAGAGAGGCGAGAGAGAGACATGGAGGAGAGTGAGAGAGAGGCGAGAGAGAGACACATGGAGTAAGAGAGAGAGAGCGAGAGAGAGACACATGGAGTGAGAGTGAGAGAGAGGCGAGAGAGAGAGACATGGAGGAGAGAGAGGCGAGAGAGAGACACATGGAGTGAGAGAGAGAGAGAGAGAGACACATGGAGTGAGAGAGAGAGAGAGAGAGAGACACATGGAGTGAGAGAGAGGCGAGAGAGAGACACATGGAGTGAGAGAGAGGCGAGAGAGAGACACATGGAGTGAGAGAGAGAGAGACACATGAGAGAGAGAGACATGGAGAGAGAGAGAGAGGCGAGAGGAGACACATGGAGTGAGAGAGAGAGGCGAGAGAGAGACACATGGAGTGAGAGAGAGGCGAGAGAGAGACACATGGAGTGAGAGTGAGAGAGAGGCGAGAGAGAGACACATGGAGGAGAGAGAGAGAGAGAGAGAGAGACATGGAGTGAGAGAGAGGCGAGAGAGAGAGACATGGAGTGAGAGAGAGAGAGAGAGAGACACATGGAGTGAGAGAGAGAGCGAGAGAGAGACATGGAGTGAGAGAGGCGAGAGAGACACATGGAGTGAGAGAGGCGAGAGAGAGACACATGGAGTGAGAGAGAGAGAGAGAGAGACACATGGAGTGAGAGTGAGAGAGAGGCGAGAGAGAGACACATGGAGTGAGAGAGAGAGCAGAGAGAGACACATGGAGTGAGAGAGAGCGAGAGAGACACATGGAGAGAGAGAGAGAGAGAGAGAGACACATGGAGAGAGAGAGAGAGAGAGAGAGAGACACATGGAGTGAGAGTGGCGAGAGAGAGACAGAGAGAGAGACACATGGAGTGAGAGAGAGAGAGGCGAGAGAGAGACACATGGAGTGAGAGTGAGAGAGAGGCGAGAGAGAGACACATGGAGTGAGAGAGAGGCGAGAGAGAGACACATGGAGTGAGAGAGGCAGAGTGAGAGGAGTGAGAGAGAGACACATGGAGTGAGAGAGAGGCGAGAGAGAGACACATGGAGTGAGAGAGAGAGCGAGAGAGAGACACATGGAGTGAGAGAGAGAGGCGAGAGAGAGACACATGGAGAGTGAGAGAGAGGCGAGAGAGAGACACATGGAGTGAGAGAGAGGCGAGAGAGAGACACATGGAGTGAGAGAGGCGAGAGAGAGACACATGGAGTACAGAGAGAGAGGCGAGAGAGAGACACATGGAGTGAGAGAGAGAGAGAGAGAGACACATGGAGTGAGAGTGAGAGAGGCGAGAGAGAGACACATGGAGTGAGAGAGAGCGAGAGAGAGACACATGGAGAGTGAGAGAGAGGCGAGAGAGAGACACATGGAGAGAGAGAGGAGAGAGAGAGACACATGGAGTGAGAGGCGAGAGAGAGACACATGGAGTGAGAGAGAGAGCGAGAGAGACACATGGAGTGGAGTGAGAGAGGCGAGAGAGAGACACATGGAGTGAGAGAGAGAGAGGCGAGAGAGACACATGGAGTGAGAGAGAGGCGAGAGAGAGAGACACATGGGAGAGAGAGAGAGCGAGAGAGAGACACATGGAGTGAGAGAGAGAGAGCGAGAGAGAGACACATGGAGTGAGAGAGAGAGCGAGAGAGAGAGACACATGGAGTGAGAGAGAGAGCGAGAGAGAGACATGGATGAGAGTGAGAGAGAGAGAGAGAGAGAGACACATGGAGTGAGAGAGAGAGGCGAGAGAGAGACACATGGAGTGAGAGAGAGGCGAGAGAGAGACACATGGAGTGAGAGAGAGAGAGAGAGAGAGACACATGGAGTGAGAGAGAGAGAGAGGAGAGAGAGAGACACATGGAGTGAGAGAGAGAGCGAGAGAGAGACACATGGAGTGAGAGAGAGGCGAGAGAGAGACACATGGAGAGAGAGTGAGAGAGAGGCGAGAGAGAGAGACACATGGAGTGAGAGAGAGAGAGAGACGAGAGAGAGACACATGGAGAGTGAGAGAGGCGAGAGAGAGACACATGGAGAGAGAGAGAGACATGGAGTGAGAGAGAGGCGAGAGAGAGACAGATGGAGAGACACATGGAGTGAGAGAGAGGCGAGAGAGAGACACATGGAGTGAGAGAGAGGCGAGAGAGAGACACATGGAGTGAGAGAGAGGCGAGAGAGAGACACATGGAGTGAGAGTGAGAGAGAGGCGAGAGAGAGACACATGGAGTGAGAGAGAGGCGAGAGAGAGACACATGGAGTGAGAGTGAGAGAGAGGCGAGAGAGAGACACATGGAGTGAGAGAGAGAGAGAGAGAGAGACACATGGAGTGAGAGAGAGGCGAGAGAGAGACACATGGAGTGAGAGTGAGAGAGAGGCGAGAGAGAGACACATGGAGTGAGAGTGAGAGAGAGGCGAGAGAGAGACACATGGAGTGAGAGAGTGAGAGAGAGGCGAGAGAGAGACACATGGAGTGAGAGAGAGGCGAGAGAGAGACACATGGAGTGAGAGAGAGGCGAGAGAGAGACACATGGAGTGAGAGAGAGGCGAGAGAGAGACACATGGAGTGAGAGTGAGAGAGAGGCGAGAGAGAGACACATGGAGAGAGAGAGAGGCGAGAGAGAGACACATGGAGTGAGAGAGAGAGGCGAGAGAGAGACACATGGAGTGAGAGAGAGAGAGGCGAGAGAGAGACACATGGAGTGAGTGAGAGAGGCGAGAGAGAGACACATGGAGTGAGAGTGAGAGAGCGAGAGAGAGACACATGGATGGAGGAGAGAGAGGCGAGAGAGAGACACATGGAGTGAGAGAGAGAGGCGAGAGAGAGACACATGGAGTGAGAGAGAGGCGAGAGAGAGACACATGGAGTGAGAGAGAGAGAGACACATGGAGTGAGAGAGAGACACATGGAGTGAGAGAGAGGCGAGAGAGAGACACATGGAGTGAGTGAGAGAGAGGCGAGAGAGAGACACATGGAGTGAGAGAGAGAGAGGCGAGAGAGAGACACATGGAGTGAGAGAGAGGCGAGAGAGAGACACATGGAGTGAGAGTGAGAGAGAGGCGAGAGAGAGACACATGGAGTGAGAGAGAGGCGAGAGAGAGACACATGGAGTGAGAGAGGCGAGAGAGAGACACATGGAGTGAGAGAGAGAGAGACACATGGAGTGGAGTGAGAGAGAGGCGAGAGAGAGACACATGGAGTGAGAGAGAGAGAGAGGCGAGAGAGAGACACATGGAGTGAGAGAGAGCGAGAGAGAGACACATGGAGTGAGAGAGGCGAGAGAGAGACACATGGAGTGAGAGAGAGGCGAGAGAGAGACACATGGAGTGAGAGAGAGGCGAGAGAGAGACACATGGAGTAAGAGTGAGAGAGAGCGAGAGAGAGACACATGGAGTGAGAGAGAGAGGCGAGAGAGAGACATGGAGTGATGGAGTAGAGAGAGAGAGAGAGACACATGGAGTGAGAGAGAGAGAGAGAGAGAGACACATGGAGTGAGAGAGAGGCGAGAGAGAGACACATGGAGTGAGAGTGAGAGAGAGGCGAGAGAGAGACACATGGAGTGAGAGAGGCGAGAGAGAGACACATGGAGTGAGAGAGAGAGAGGCGAGAGAGAGACACATGGAGTGAGAGAGAGAGAGGCGAGAGAGAGACACATGGAGTGAGAGAGAGGCGAGAGAGAGACACATGGAGTGAGAGAGGCGAGAGAGAGACACATGGAGTGAGAGAGAGGCGAGAGAGACACATGGAGTGAGAGTGAGAGAGAGGCGAGAGAGAGACACATGGAGTGAGAGAGGCGAGAGAGAGACACATGGAGTGAGAGAGAGGCGAGAGAGAGAGACACATGGAGTGAGAGAGAGGCGAGAGAGAGACACATGGAGTGAGAGAGAGAGGCGAGAGAGAGACACATGGAGTAAGAGAGAGAGAGCGAGAGAGAGACACATGGAGTGAGAGAGAGCGAGAGAGAGACACATGGAGTGAGAGAGAGGCGAGAGAGAGACACATGGAGTGAGAGAGAGGCGAGAGAGAGACACATGGAGTGAGAGTGAGAGAGAGGCGAGAGAGAGACACATGGAGTGAGAGAGAGAGAGAGGGAGAGAGAGACACATGGAGTGAGAGAGAGGCGAGAGAGAGACACATGGAGTGAGAGAGAGAGAGAGAGAGAGACATGGAGTGAGAGAGACACATGGAGTGAGAGAGAGAGAGACACATGGAGTGAGAGTGAGAGAGAGGCGAGAGAGAGACACATGGAGTGAGAGTGAGAGAGAGGCGAGAGAGAGACACATGGAGTGAGAGAGAGAGAGGCGAGAGAGAGACACATGGAGAGAGAGAGAGAGGCGAGAGAGAGACACATGGAGTGAGAGAGAGGCGAGAGAGAGACACATGGAGTGAGAGAGAGAGAGAGACACATGGAGAGAGAGAGGCACACATGGAGTGAGAGTGAGAGAGAGGCGAGAGAGAGACACATGGAGTGAGAGAGAGAGAGAGAGAGAGAGAGACACATGGAGTGAGAGAGAGGCGAGAGAGAGACACATGGAGTGAGAGAGAGGAGAGAGAGAGAGACACATGGAGTGAGAGAGAGAGGCGAGAGAGAGACACATGGATGGAGTGAGAGAGAGAGAGAGCGAGAGAGAGACAGACATGGAGAGTGAGAGAGAGGCGAGAGAGAGACACATGGAGTGAGAGAGAGGCGAGAGAGAGACACATGGAGTGAGAGAGAGGCGAGAGAGAGACACATGGAGTGAGAGAGAGGCGAGAGAGAGACACATGGAGTGAGAGAGAGAGAGAGAGACACATGAGAGAGAGGCGAGAGAGAGACACATGGGTGAGAGTGAGAGAGAGGCGAGAGAGAGACACATGGAGTGAGAGAGAGAGAGGCGAGAGAGAGACACATGGAGTGAGAGAGGCGAGAGAGAGACACATGGAGTGAGAGAGAGGCGAGAGAGAGACACATGGAGTAAGAGTGAGAGAGAGAGAGAGAGACACATGGAGTGAGAGAGAGAGAGGCGAGAGAGAGACACATGGAGTAAGAGTGAGAGAGAGCGAGAGAGAGACACATGGAGTGAGAGAGAGGCGAGAGAGAGACACATGGAGTGAGAGTGAGAGAGAGGCGAGAGAGAGACACATGGAGAGTGAGAGAGGAGTGAGAGAGAGACACATGGAGTGAGAGAGAGGCGAGAGAGAGACACATGGAGTAGAGTGAGAGAGAGGCGAGAGAGAGACACATGGAGAGAGTGAGAGAGAGAGAGAGAGAGACACATGGGAGGAGAGAGAGAGAGAGAGAGACACATGGGTGAGAGAGAGACAGAGAGAGACACATGGAGTGAGAGAGAGCGAGAGAGAGACACATGGAGTGAGAGAGAGGCGAGAGAGACACATGGAGTGAGAGAGAGGCGAGAGAGAGACACATGGAGGAGAGTGAGAGAGAGGCGAGAGAGAGACACATGGAGAGAGAGAGAGACATGAGAGAGAGAGAGGCGAGAGAGAGACACATGGAGTGAGAGAGGCGAGAGAGAGACACATGGAGTGAGAGAGAGGCGAGAGAGAGACACATGGAGAGAGAGGCGAGAGAGACACATGGAGTAAGAGAGAGGCGAGAGAGACACATGGAGTGAGAGTGAGAGAGAGGCGAGAGAGAGACACATGGAGTGAGAGAGAGAGAGAGAGAGAGACACATGGAGTGAGAGAGAGGCGAGAGAGAGACACATGGAGTGAGAGAGAGAGGCGAGAGAGACACATGGGAGGAGAGAGAGGCGGCGAGAGAGAGACACATGGAGTGAGAGAGAGGCGAGAGAGAGACACATGGGAGTGAGAGTGAGAGAGAGAGCGAGAGAGAGACACATGGGAGTGAGAGAGAGAGAGAGCGAGAGAGACACATGGAGAGAGAGAGGCGAGAGAGAGACACATGGAGTGAGAGAGAGAGCGAGAGAGAGACACATGGAGTGAGAGAGAGGCGAGAGAGAGACACATGGAGTGAGAGGAGAGAGAGGCGAGAGAGAGACACATGGAGTGAGAGTGAGAGAGAGAGCGAGAGAGAGACACATGGAGTGAGAGAGAGGCGAGAGAGAGACACATGGAGTGAGTGAGAGAGAGGCGAGAGAGACACATGGAGTGAGTGAGAGAGAGAGAGAGAGAGACACATGGAGTGAGAGAGAGAGAGCGAGAGAGACACATGGAGTGAGAGAGAGGCAGAGAGAGACACATGGAGTGAGAGAGAGGCGAGAGAGAGACACATGGAGTGAGAGAGAGAGAGAGACACATGGAGTGAGAGAGAGACACATGGAGTGAGAGAGGCGAGAGAGAGACACATGGAGTGAGAGAGAGAGAGAGAGAGACACATGGAGTGAGAGAGGCGAGAGAGAGACACATGGAGTGAGAGAGAGAGCGAGAGAGAGACACATGGAGTGAGAGTGAGAGAGAGGGCGAGAGAGAGACACATGGAGTGAGAGAGAGAGGCGAGAGAGAGAGTGAGACATGGAGAGAGAGACACATGAGAGAGAGGCGAGAGAGAGACACATGGAGTGAGAGAGAGGCGAGAGAGAGACACATGGAGTGAGAGAGAGGCGAGAGAGAGACACATGGAGTGAGAGTGAGAGAGAGGCGAGAGAGAGACACATGGAGTGAGAGTGAGAGAGAGGCGAGAGAGAGACACATGGAGTGAGAGAGAGAGAGAGAGACACATGGAGTGAGAGAGAGGCGAGAGAGAGACACATGGAGTGAGAGAGAGGCGAGAGAGAGACACATGGAGTGAGAGAGAGGCGAGAGAGAGACACATGGAGGAGAGTGAGAGAGAGGCGCGAGAGAGACACATGGAGTGAGAGAGAGAGAGACACATGGAGAGAGAGACACATGGAGTAAGAGTGAGAGAGAGGCGAGAGAGAGACACATGGAGTGAGAGAGAGAGGCGAGAGAGACACACATGGAGTGAGAGAGAGAGAGCGAGAGAGAGACACATGGAGAGTGAGAGAGAGGCGAGAGAGAGAGACACATGGAGTGAGAGAGAGGCGAGAGAGCGAGAGAGACACATGGGAGTGAGAGAGAGGCGAGAGAGAGACACATGGAGTAGAGTGAGAGAGAGGCGAGAGAGACACATGGAGGAGAGAGAGAGAGGCGAGAGAGAGACACATGGAGTGAGAGAGAGGCGAGAGAGAGACACATGGAGTGAGAGAGAGGCGAGAGAGAGACACATGGAGTGAGTGAGAGAGAGGCGAGAGAGAGACACATGGAGTGAGAGTGAGAGAGAGGCGAGAGAGAGACACATGGAGTGAGAGAGAGGCGAGAGAGAGACACATGGAGTGAGAGAGGCGAGAGAGAGACACATGGAGTGAGAGAGAGGCGAGAGAGAGACACATGGAGTGAGAGAGAGAGAGCGAGAGAGACACATGGAGTAAGAGTGAGAGAGAGGCGAGAGAGAGACACATGGAGTGAGAGTGAGAGAGAGGCGTGAGAGAGAGAGACACATGGAGTGAGAGTGAGAGAGAGGCGAGAGAGAGACATGGAGTGAGAGAGAGAGAGAGCGAGAGAGAGACACATGGAGTGAGAGAGAGAGAGGCGAGAGAGAGACACATGGAGTGAGAGTGAGAGAGGCGAGAGAGAGACACATGGAGTGAGAGAGAGGCGAGAGAGAGACACATGGAGTGAGAGTGAGAGAGGCGAGAGAGAGACACATGGAGTGAGAGAGAGGCGAGAGAGAGACACATGGAGTGAGAGAGAGAGACACATGGAGTAGAGAGAGAGAGAGAGAGACACATGGAGAGAGAGAGGCGAGAGAGAGACACATGGAGTGAGAGAGAGGCGAGAGAGAGACACATGGAGTGAGAGAGGCGAGAGAGAGAGAGACACATGGAGTGAGAGAGAGGCGAGAGAGAGACACATGGAGTGAGAGAGAGGCGAGAGAGAGACACATGGAGTGAGAGAGAGGCGAGAGAGACACATGGAGTGAGAGAGAGAGAGCGAGAGAGAGACACATGGAGTGAGAGTGAGAGAGAGAGGAGAGAGAGAGACACATGGAGTGAGAGAGAGAGAGCGAGAGAGAGACACATGGAGTGAGAGAGAGGCGAGAGAGAGACACATGGAGTGAGTGAGAGAGAGGCGAGAGAGAGACACATGGAGTGAGTGAGAGAGGCGAGAGAGAGACACATGGAGTGAGAGAGAGTGAGAGAGAGACACATGGAGTGAGAGAGAGAGAGAGACACATGGAGTGAGTGAGAGAGAGGCGAGAGAGAGACAGGAGTGGAGTGAGAGTGAGAGAGAGGCGAGAGAGACACATGGAGACACATGGAGTGAGAGAGAGGCGAGAGAGAGACACATGGAGTGAGAGAGTGAGAGAGAGGCGAGAGACACATGGAGTGAGAGAGGCGAGAGAGAGACACATGGAGTGAGAGTGAGAGAGAGGCGAGAGAGAGACACATGGAGTGAGAGGCGAGAGGCGAGAGAGACACATGGAGTGAGAGAGAGGCGAGAGAGAGACACATGGAGTGAGAGAGAGAGAGAGAGAGACACATGGAGTGAAGAGTGAGAGAGAGGCGAGAGAGAGACACATGGAGTGAGAGACATGGAGAGAGAGGCGAGAGAGAGACACATGGAGTGAGAGAGAGGCGAGAGAGAGACACATGGAGTGAGAGAGAGGCGAGAGACATGGAATGAGTGAGAGACACATGGAGTGAGAGAGAGAGGCGAGAGAGAGACACATGGAGTGAGAGTGAGAGAGAGGCGAGAGAGAGACACATGGAGTGAGAGAGGGCGAGAGAGAGACACATGGAGTGAGAGAGAGAGAGAGAGAGACACATGGAGTGAGAGAGAGAGCGAGAGAGAGACACATGGAGTGAGAGAGAGAGGCGAGAGAGAGACACATGGAGTGAGAGAGAGAGAGAGACACATGGAGTGAGAGAGAGAGAGAGACACATGGAGTGAGACACATGGAGTGAGAGAGAGCGAGAGAGAGAGACACATGGAGTGAGAGAGAGGCGAGAGAGACACATGGAGTGAGAGAGAGGCGAGAGAGAGACACATGGAGTGAGAGAGAGGCGAGAGAGAGACACATGGAGTGAGAGAGAGGCGAGAGAGAGACACATGGAGTGAGAGTGAGAGAGAGCGAGAGAGAGACACATGGAGTGAGAGTGAGAGAGAGGCGAGAGAGAGACACATGGAGTGAGAGAGAGAGGCGAGAGAGACACATGGAGAGTGAGAGAGGGCGAGAGAGAGACACATGGCGAGAGAGAGACACATGGAGTGAGAGAGAGAGAGAGAGACACATGGAGTGAGAGTGAGAGAGAGGCGAGAGAGACACATGGAGTGAGAGAGAGGCGAGAGAGAGACACATGGAGTGAGAGAGAGGCGAGAGAGAGACACATGGAGTGAGAGTGAGAGAGAGAGGCGAGAGAGAGACACATGGAGTGAGAGAGAGAGGCGAGAGAGACACATGGAGTGAGAGAGAGGCGAGAGAGAGACACATGGAGTGAGAGTGAGAGAGAGGCGAGAGAGAGACACATGGAGTGAGAGTGAGAGAGAGGCGAGAGAGAGACACATGGAGTGAGAGAGGCGAGAGAGAGACACATGGAGTGAGAGAGGCGAGAGAGAGACACATGGAGTGAGAGAGAGGCGAGAGAGACACATGGAGTGAGAGAGAGAGAGACACATGGAGTGAGAGGAGAGAGAGAGAGAGACACATGGAGTGAGAGTGAGAGAGGGCGAGAGAGAGACACATGGAATGAGAGTGAGAGAGAGAGAGAGAGACACATGGAGTGTGAGAGAGGCGAGAGACACATGGAGTGAGAGAGAGGCGAGAGAGAGACACATGGAGTAAGAGTGAGAGAGGCGAGAGAGACACATGGAGTGAGAGTGAGAGAGAGGCGAGAGAGAGACACATGGAGTGAGAGAGAGAGAGGCGAGAGAGACACATGGAGTGAGAGAGGCGAGAGAGACACATGGATGGAGTGAGAGAGGCGAGAGAGAGACACATGGAGTGAGAGAGAGAGAGGCGAGAGAGAGACACATGGAGTGAGAGAGAGGCGAGAGAGAGACACATGGAGTGAGAGAGAGGCGAGAGAGAGACACATGGAGAGTGAGAGGCGTGAGAGAGAGGCGAGAGAGAGACACATGGAGTGAGAGTGAGAGAGGCGAGAGAGACACATGGATGGAGTGAGAGACACATGAGGCGAGAGAGAGACACATGGAGTGAGAGAGAGGCGAGAGAGAGAGACACATGGAGTGAGAGAGAGGCGACAGAGAGACACATGGAGTGAGAGTGAGAGAGAGGCGAGAGAGACACATGGAGTGAGAGAGAGAGCGAGAGAGAGACACATGGAGTGAGAGAGGCGAGAGAGAGACACATGGAGTGAGAGAGGTGAGAGAGAGACACATGGAGTGAGAGAGGCGAGAGAGAGACATGGAGTGAGAGAGAGAGGCGAGAGAGAGACACATGGAGTGAAGAGGCGAGAGAGAGACACATGGAGTGAGTGAGAGAGGGGCGAGAGAGAGACACATGGAGTAAGAGTGAGAGAGAGAGCGAGAGAGACACATGGAGTGAGAGTGAGAGAGAGGCGAGAGAGACACATGGAGTGAGAGAGAGGTGAGAGAGAGACACATGGAGTGAGAGAGAGGCGAGAGAGAGACACATGGAGTGAGAGAGAGGCGAGAGAGAGACACATGGAGTGAGAGAGAGGCGAGAGAGAGACACATGGAGTGAGAGAGAGGCGAGAGAGAGACACATGGAGTGAGAGAGAGGCGAGAGAGAGACACATGGAGTGAGAGTGATTCCTTTGAGTCAATATGAATGGTAGTTCAAAACAGAAACAAGAGTCTATAGAATATTTTTTGGAACCTCTTGCCTTTGCTGTGTGTGAATGTGTGACTGGAGGTTGGCCGGTCTCTGAGACTCACTTATTGGTCTTGATTTTGACGTCTTTTCCCCTCTGGAGCTCTTGGCCATCTTTGTACCACTGGAAGGAGGGGCTGGGGTTCCCTGACGCCTCACACTTGAGATACAGTCTCTCCCCCTCCATTAGAGACTGGCCCCGCATCGGCCGCAACTTAGGGGCCGCAGCTAGGGAGAGAGACACACAGAGAGAGAGAGAGAGAGAGAGAGAGAGAGAGAGAGAGAGAGAGAGAGAGAGAGAGAGAGAGAGAATGAAATGTCTCTGTTCCTTTAGAACTTCTGTGAGTGTTACAGTTAATTTTTTATTGTTTATTTTACTTTTGTGAATTATCTATTTCACTTGCTTTGGCAATGTAAACATATGTTTCCCATGCCAATAAAGCCCTTTGAATTAAATTGAATTGAGAGAGAGAGAGAGAGACAAAGAGAGAGATGGGTAGGGAGAGAGTTAAAAAGAAGGATAGAGGGAAAAGTTAGAAACAAGGCTAACATTATTTGTTCATCAACTGCAGTAGCCCAGGTGAACCCTGATCCCAGCTGACGTTTTCACATGGGCTCTTGACACTTTACTCATTGATTCTCTGTTCCAAACCACCTCCGTTACAGAGCAGCTCAGTATACACTAACACTGGACTGAATCCTGGAGAGTCAGTTTTCACCTTTTGCATTTCTTTGTCTCTTTAAAAAGAGAGGAAGACGTTTTGAGGAGTTAAAGCTTTTCTAGCTAGCCTCTGCAGTAGAGCTTTGATAAGGAGTGCTGTGTTTTCCAACCTCGCTCTGCCATCAACTGGCACAGTGTGAATCTCTGGAGACCCTCACTCTCTTCCCCTTAAAAATATAACAGCCTGCAACACTAACACGAGCCAGAGCAGGAGAGCACAAAAGAAGTCCACTATGGAACACCATTTGGGTCTTTGCATGTCAAAACAGATACACATCAAATAACACTGTTTGAGTGTCATATAAGCCTGTTGACCAATCAGGACCTGAATATGACTGCATTTAACACGTTCATACATTTTTTAACGCAGTTATGCACAATAATTACACTATCAGTCGTATTTGACATGTCACAGCAGTTTACCGATATGTGTACTATGGTGCTGGTAAAGTTTTGTTCAGTGCAACAGACACACTTCACCAAGCTCTGGGACAGTGCTGGTCATAAAAAAAAGGTAGCTAGCTGATGCATGCTAAATCTGTTCTTCCCCAAAAACATAGCAAAACAAGATAATCTGTTTCAGTAGCTATAGTTAGCTAACTAACTATCTAGCTATGTGTCATAATCTAAACTATCCCTCATTTATAACAGTGTGCTCATTTGATAAATGATTGTCGAATCCACCTATGTGAGGCTAGACACAATAAGGATTAGCCACAATAGTGTAATTTGCGGTTCGCCTTCAAAATAAAAGTCTCTCACTGAAAGTGATGCAAATGAAAACAAATAGCGCCATAATGGAATAGAACATTCTAAACAAGTTTTTAATGTTTTTATATAATTTCAACAAAAGACAATAATTTGTGAATTTGACAAAAATCTGTTGAAATTACCCTGTGGGTGTATTTGACTTTAGAATTGCATTGGGGGCATACTTATTTCACTGTATAGCCTTACCTATGGATTGTGGATCAATGACATGGGGTTTCAGTCTACTCAGTGACACCTGTATAAAAGCCCCTTAGATACAGTGCCTTGCGAAAGTATTCAGCCCCCTTGAACTTTGCGACCTTTTGCCACATTTCAGGCTTCAAACATAAAGATATAAAACTGTATTTTTTTGTGAAGAATCAACAACAAGTGGGACACAATCATGAAGTGGAACGACATTTATTGGATATTTCAAACTTTTTTAACAAACCAAAAACTGAAAAATTGGGCGTGCAAAATTATTCAGCCCCCTTAAGTTAATACTTTGTAGCGCCACCTTTTGCTGCGATTACAGCTGTAAGTCGCTTGGGGTATGTCTCTATCAGTTTTGCACACCATTCCTCCTTGCAAAACAGCTCGAGCTCAGTGAGGTTGGATGGAGAGCATTTGTGAACAGCAGTTTTCAGTTCTTTCCACAGATTCTCGATTGGATTCAGGTCTGGACTTTGACTTGGCCATTCTAACACCTGGATATGTTTATTTTTGAACCATTCCATTGTAGATTTTGCTTTATGTTTTGGATCATTGTCTTGTTGGAAGACAAATCTCCGTCCCAGTCTCAGGTCTTTTGCAGACTCCATCAGGTTTTCTTCCAGAATGGTCCTGTATTTGGCTCCATCCATCTTCCCATCAATTTTAACCACCTTCCCTGTCCCTGCTGAAGAAAAGCAGGCCCAAACCATGATGCTGCCACCACCATGTTTGACAGTGGGGATGGTGTGTTCAGGGTGATGAGCTGTGTTGCTTTTACGCCAAACATAACGTTTTGCATTGTTGCCAAAAAGTTCAATTTTGGTTTCATCTGACAAGAGCACCTTCTTCCACATGTTTGGTGTGTCTCCCAGGTGGCTTGTGGCAAACTTTAAACAACACTTTTTATGGATATCTTTAAGAAATGGCTTTCTTCTTGCCACTCTTCCATAAAGGCCAGATTTGTGCAATATACGACTGATTGTTGTCCTATGGACAGAGTCTCCCACCTCAGCTGTAGATCTCTGCAGTTCATCCAGAGTGATCATGGGCCTCTTGGCTGCATCTCTGATCAGTCTTCTCCTTGTATGAGCTGAAAGTTTCGAGGGACGGCCAGGTCTTGGTAGATTTGCAGTGGTCTGATACTCCTTCCATTTCAATATTATCGCTTGCACAGTGCTCCTTGGGATGTTTAAAGCTTGGGAAATCTTTTTGTATCCAAATCCGGCTTTAAACTTCTTCACAGCAGTATCTCGGACCTGCCTGGTGTGTTCTTTGTTCTTCATGATGCTCTCTGCGCTTTTAACGGACCTCTGAGACTATCACAGTGCAGGTGCATTTATACGGAGACTTGATTACACACAGGTGGATTGTATTTATCATCATTAGTCATTTAGGTCAACATTGGATCATTCAGAGATCCTCACTGAACTTCTGGAGAGAGTTTGCTGCACTGAAAGTAAAGGGGCTGAATAATTTTGCACGCCCAATTTTTCAGTTTTTGATTTGTTAAAAAAGTTTGAAACATCCAATAAATGTCGTTCCACTTCATGATTGTGTCCCACTTGTTGTTGATTCTTCACAAAAAAATACAGTTTTATATCTTTATGTTTGAAGCCTGAAATGTGGCAAAAGGTCGCAAAGTTCAAGGGGGCCGAATACTTTCGCAAGGCACTGTAACGTTAGCTTTGGGAAACATGGTTAGGTAGCTGGCTAGCTAGTTATTTTCATGGGAGAACAAGTGGCTACCTAGCTAATACTTACTCACATGGATTCCTAAACCATTGCTAAGAATATTGAATAATACTGCAGGTTCTACTGGTCATTGTTTTCAGGCTGCTAGCTAGTACGGTACCACGCTAAAACTAGCTAGCTACCCCAGAAGGTTCTAATAACATTTGTATCAAAGATATTTGTAAACATGTCATGGCCGGTGTTTGCAGACAGTTTTTTTTGACAGCATTGACAGTGCTACTGATCGTAGCGGGGGCGCTTGTCTTGCACGTGCAAATTCAGCACACACAACATTCTACAACAGAATTGAGTTATTTGACATTTCAAATTAAAAGCTAATTTGACGCGTGAAATAGTGTTATTTGATGTGTATCTTTTTTGACTAGAAAAGACCCAAACGGTGTTCCATAGTCCACTGACTAGAGACAGAGCAGGGGAGCACAAAGGAAATCCACTGACTAGAGACAGAGCAGGGGAGCACAAAGGAAATCCACTGACTAGAGACAGAGCAGGGGAGCACAATGGAAATCCACTGACTAGAGACAGAGCAGGGGAGCACAAAGGAAATCCACTGACTAGAGACAGAGCAGGGGAGCACAAAGGAAATCCACTGACAAGAGACAACAGCAGCATAGTGATTGAATAGCTGCACACATACACACACAAGTGGACACACGCAAGCATGCACATGTACACACGGGAACACACACACACACACACACATACAGTCCATCGACAATTCAGAAAAAATCAAGGGCGAACCCTGTTGTTAAAGTGCCCTCCTTATAACATCACCATCTTGCCTTCTCTCTTTCTACAATGATCCCCTCTCTCAATACTACCCTCTACATAATGATCATCTCTCTCTCTATACTACCCTCTCCATAATGATCCTCTCTCTATACTACCTTCTCCACAATGATCCTCTCTATACTACCCTCTACATAATGATCCTCTCTCTCTCTATACTACCCTCTCCATAATGATCCTCTCTCTATACTACCCTCTCCACAATGATCCATTCTCTCTCTATACTACCCTCTCCATAATGATCCTCTCTCTATACTACCCTCGCCATAATGATCCTCTCTCTCGCTATACTACCCTCTCCATAATGATCCTCTCTCTCTCTATACTACCCTCTCCATAATGATCCTCTCTCTCTATACTACCCTCTCCATAATGATCAATTCTCTCTCTATACTACCCTCTCCATAATGATCCTCTCTCTATACTACCCTCTCCACAATGATCCATTCTCTCTCTATACTACCCTCTCCATAATGATCCTCTCTCTATACTACCCTCTCCACAATGATCCTCTCTCTCTATACTACCCTCTCCATAATGATCCTCTCTCTATACTACCCTCTCCACAATGATCCTCTCTCTCTATACTACCCTCTCCATAATGATCCTCTCTCTATACTACCCTCTCCACAATGATCCTCTCTCTATACTACCCTCTCCATAATGATCCTCTCTCTATACTACCCTCTCCATAATGATCCTCTCTATACTACCCTCTCCATAATGATCCTCTCTCTCTATACTACCCTCTCCATAATGAGCCTCTCTCTCTATACTACCCTCTCCATAATGACCCTCTCTCTATACTACCCTCTCCATAATGATCCTCTCTATACTACCCTCTCCATAATGATCCTCTCTCTATACTACCCTCTCCATAATGATCCTCTCTCTATACTACCCTCTCCATAAGGATCCTCTCTCTCTATACTACCCTCTCCATAATGATCCTCTCTCTATACTACCCTCTCCATAATGATCCTCTCTCTCTATACTACCCTCTCCATAATGATTCTCTCTCTATACTACCCTCTCCATAATGATCCTCTCTCTCTATACTACCCTCTCCATAATGATCCTCTCTCTATACTACCCTCTCCATAATGATCCTCTCTCTATACTACCCTCTCCATAATGATCCTCTCTCTCTCTATACTACCATCTACATAATCACCCTCTCTCTCTCTATACTACCCTCTACATAATGATCACCCCTCTCTCTATACTACCCTCTACATAATGATCCTCTCTCTCTCTATACTACCCTCTCCATAATGACCCCTCTCTCTCTATACTAACCTCTCCATAATGATCCCCTCTCTCGCTATACTACCCTCTCCATAATGATCCTCTCTCTCTCTATACTACCCTCTCCATAATGACCCACTCTCTCTATACTACCCTCTACATAATCACCCCCTCTCTCTCTATACTACCCTCTCCATAATGACCCTCTCTCTCTCTATACTACCCTCTACATAATGATATCCTCTCGATACTACCCTCTCCATAATGACCCCCTCTCTCTCTATACTACCCTCTCCATAATGATCCTCTCTGTCTCTATACTACCCTCTCCATAATGACCCCTCTCTCTCTCTATACTACCCTCTCCATAATGATCCCCTCTCTCGCTATACTACCCTCTCCATAATGATCCTCTCTCTCTCTATACTACCCTCTACATAATGATATCCTCTCGATACTACCCTCTCCATAATGACCCCCCCTCTCTCTATACTACCCTCTCCATAATGACCCCTCTCTCTCTATACTACCCTCTCCATAATGATCCCCTCTCTCGCTATACTACCCTCTCCATAATGATCCTCTCTCTCTCTATACTACCCTCTCCATAATGACCCAATCTCTCTATACTACCCTCTACATAATCACCCCCTCTCTCTCTATACTACCCTCTACATAATGATCATCTCTCTCTCTCTATACTACCCTGTACATAATGATCATCTCTCTCTCTCTATACTACCCTCTCCATAATGACCCTCTCTCTCTCTATACTACCCTCTCCATAATGACCCAATCTCTCTATACTACCCTCTACATAATCACCCCCTCTCTCTCTATACTACCCTCTACATAATGATCATCTCTCTCTCTATACTACCCTCTACATAATGATCATCTCTCTCTCTCTATACTACCCTCTCCATAATGACCCTCTCTCTCTATACTACCCTCTACATAATGATATCCTCTCGATACTACCCTCTCCATAATGATCCTCTCTGTCTCTATACTACCCTCTCCATAATGATCCTCTCTCTCCATAATGATCCTCTCTCTCTATACTACCCTCTTCATAATTATCCTCTCTATACTACCCTCTCCATAGTGATCCTCTCTCTCTATACTACCCTCTCCATAATGATCCTCTCTCTATACTACCCTCTCAACAATGATCCTCTCTCTCTCTTACTACCCTCTCCATAATGATCCTCTCTCTATACTACCCTCTCAACAATGATCCTCTCTCTCTCTATACTACCCTCTCCACAATGATCCTCTCTCTCTCTATACTACCCTCTCCATAATGATCCTCTCTATATTACCCTCTCAACAATGATCCTCTCTCTATACTACCCTCTCAACAATGATCCTCTCTCTATACTACCCTCTCCATACTGATCCTCTCTCTCTCTATACTACCCTCTCAACAATGATCCTCTCTCTCTCTATACTACCCTCTCCACAATGATCCTCTCTCTCTCTATACTACCCTCTCCATAATGATCCTCTCTATATTACCCTCTCAACAATGATCCTCTCTCTATACTACTCTCTCCATAATGATCCTCTCTCTATACTACCCTCTCCATAATGATACTCTCTATACTACCCTCTCCATAATAATCGTCTCTGTATCCTACCCTCTCCATAATGATCCTCTCTCTCCATAATGATGCTCTCTCTATACTACCCTCTCCATAATGATCCTCTCTATACTACCCTCTCCATAGTGATCCTCTCTCTATACTACCCTCTCCATAATTATCCTCTCTCTATACTACCCTCTCCATAATGATCCTCTCTATATTACCCTCTCAACAATGATCCTCTCTCTATACTACCCTCTCAACAATGAACCTCTCTCTATACTACCCTCTCAACAATGATCCTCTCTCTATACTACCCTGTCAACAATGATCCTCTCTCTATAATACCCTCTCAACAATGATCCTCTCTCTATACTACCCTCTCAACAATGATAATCTCTCTATAATACCCTCGCAACAATGATCCTCTCTATACTACCCTCTCAACGATGATCCTCTCTCTATAACACCCTCTCAACAATGAGCCTCTCTCTATACTACCCTCTCAACAATGATCCTCTCTCTCTCTATACTACCCTCTCCATAATGATCCTCTCTCTATACTACCCTCTCAACAATGATCCTATCTCTCTCTATACTATCCTCTCCATAATGATCCTCTCTCTATACTACTCTCTCCATAATGATCCTCTCTCTATACTACCCTCTCCATAATGATACTCTCTATACTACCCTCTCCATAATAATCGTCTCTGTATACTACCCTCTCCATAATGATCCTCTCTCTCCATAATGATCCTCTCTCTATACTACCTTCTCCACAATGATCCTCTCTATACTACCCTCTACATAATGATCCTCTCTCTCTCTATACTACCCTCTCCATAATGATCCTCTCTCTATACTACCCTCTCCACAATGATCCATTCTCTCTCTATACTACCCTCTCCATAATGATCCTCTCTCTATACTACCCTCGCCATAATGATCCTCTCTCTCGCTATACTACCCTCTCCATAATGATCCTCTCTCTCTCTATACTACCCTCTCCATAATGATCCTCTCTCTCTATACTACCCTCTCCATAATGATCAATTCTCTCTCTATACTACCCTCTCCATAATGATCCTCTCTCTATACTACCCTCTCCACAATGATCCATTCTCTCTCTATACTACCCTCTCCATAATGATCCTCTCTCTATACTACCCTCTCCACAATGATCCTCTCTCTCTATACTACCCTCTCCATAATGATCCTCTCTCTATACTACCCTCTCCACAATGATCCTCTCTCTCTATACTACCCTCTCCATAATGATCCTCTCTCTATACTACCCTCTCCACAATGATCCTCTCTCTATACTACCCTCTCCATAATGATCCTCTCTCTATACTACCCTCTCCATAATGATCCTCTCTATACTACCCTCTCCATAATGATCCTCTCTCTCTATACTACCCTCTCCATAATGAGCCTCTCTCTATACTACCCTCTCCATAATGACCTCTCTCTATACTACCCTCTCCATAATGATCCTCTCTCTATACTACCCTCTCCATAATGATCCTCTCTCTATACTACCCTCTCCATAATGATCCTCTATACTACCCTCTCCATAAGGATCCTCTCTATACTACCCTCTCCATAATGATCCTCTCTCTATACTACCCTCTCCATAATGATCCTCTCTCTCTATACTACCCTCTCCATAATGATTCTCTCTCTATACTACCCTCTCCATAATGATCCTCTCTCTCTATACTACCCTCTCCATAATGATCCTCTCTCTATACTACCCTCTCCATAATGATCCTCTCTCTATACTACCCTCTCCATAATGATCCTCTCTCTCTATACTACCATCTACATAATCACCCTCTCTCTCTCTATACTACCCTCTACATAATGATCACCCCTCTCTCTATACTACCCTCTACATAAAGATCCTCTCTCTCTCTATACTACCCTCTCCATAATGACCCTCTCTCTCTATACTAACCTCTCCATAATGATCCCCTCTCGCTATACTACCCTCTCCATAATGATCCTCTCTCTCTCTATACTACCCTCTCCATAATGACCCACTCTCTCTATACTACCCTCTACATAATCACCCCTCTCTCTCTATACTACCCTCTCTCCATAATGACCCTCTCTCTCTCTATACTACCCTCTACATAATGATATCCTCTCGATACTACCCTCTCCATAATGACCCCTCTCTCTCTATACTACCCTCTCCATAATGATCCTCTCTGTCTCTATACTACCCTCTCCATAATGACCCTCTCTCTCTCTATACTACCCTCTCCATAATGATCCCCTCTCTCGCTATACTACCCTCTCCATAATGATCCTCTCTCTCTCTATACTACCCTCTACATAATGATATCCTCTCGATACTACCCTCTCCATAATGACCCCCTCTCTCTATACTACCCTCTCCATAATGACCCCTCTCTCTCTATACTACCCTCTCCATAATGATCCCCTCTCTCGCTATACTACCCTCTCCATAATGATCTCTCTCTCTATACTACCCTCTCCATAATGACCCAATCTCTCTATACTACCCTCTACATAATCACCCCCTCTCTCTCTATACTACCCTCTACATAATGATCATCTCTCTCTCTCTACTACCCTGTACATAATGATCATCTCTCTCTCTCTATACTACCCTCTCCATAATGACCCTCTCTCTCTCTATACTACCCTCTCCATAATGACCAATCTCTCTATACTACCCTCTACATAATCACCCCCTCTCTCTCTATACTACCCTCTACATAATGATCATCTCTCTCTCTATACTACCCTCTACATAATGATCATCTCTCTCTCTCTATACTACCCTCTCCATAATGACCCTCTCTCTCTATACTACCCTCTACATAATGATATCCTCTCGATACTACCCTCTCCATAATGATCCTCTCTGTCTCTATACTACCCTCTCCATAATGATCCTCTCTCTCCATAATGATCCTCTCTCTCTATACTACCCTCTTCATAATTATCCTCTCTATACTACCCTCTCCATAGTGATCCTCTCTCTCTATACTACCCTCTCCATAATGATCCTCTCTCTACTACCCTCTCAACAATGATCCTCTCTCTCTCTTACTACCCTCTCCATAATGATCCTCTCTCTATACTACCCTCTCCACAATGATCCTCTCTCTCTCTATACTACCCTCTCCACAATGATCCTCTCTCTCTCTATACTACCCTCTCCATAATGATCCTCTCTATATTACCCTCTCAACAATGATCCTCTCTCTATACTACCCTCTCAACAATGATCCTCTCTCTATACTACCCTCTCCATAATGATCCTCTCTCTATACTACCCTCTCAACAATGATCCTCTCTCTATACTACCCTCTCCATAATGATCCTCTCTCTCTCTATACTACCCTCTCCATAATGATCCTCTCTATATTACCCTCTCAACAATGATCCTCTCTCTATACTACTCTCTCCATAATGATCCTCTCTCTATACTACCCTCTCCATAATGATACTCTCTATACTACCCTCTCCATAATAATCGTCTCTGTATCCTACCCTCTCCATAATGATCCTCTCTCTCCATAATGATGCTCTCTCTATACTACCCTCTCCATAATGATCCTCTCTATACTACCCTCTCCATAGTGATCCTCTCTCTATACTACCCTCTCCATAATTATCCTCTCTCTATACTACCCTCTCCATAATGATCCTCTCTATATTACCCTCTCAACAATGATCCTCTCTCTATACTACCCTCTCAACAATGAACCTCTCTCTATACTACCCTCTCAACAATGATCCTCTCTCTATACTACCCTGTCAACAATGATCCTCTCTCTATAATACCCTCTCAACAATGATCCTCTCTCTATACTACCCTCTCAACAATGATAATCTCTCTATAATACCCTCGCAACAATGATCCTCTCTATACTACCCTCTCAACGATGATCCTCTCTCTATAACACCCTCTCAACAATGAGCCTCTCTCTATACTACCCTCTCAACAATGATCCTCTCTCTCTCTATACTACCCTCTCCATAATGATCCTCTCTCTATACTACCCTCTCAACAATGATCCTATCTCTCTCTATACTATCCTCTCCATAATGATCCTCTCTCTATACTACTCTCTCCATAATGATCCTCTCTCTATACTACCCTCTCCATAATGATACTCTCTATACTACCCTCTCCATAATAATCGTCTCTGTATACTACCCTCTCCATAATGATCCTCTCTCTCCATAATGATCCTCTCTCTATACTACCCTCCCCATAATGATCCTCTCTCTATACTACCCTCTCCATAATTATCCTCTGTCTATACTACCCTCTCCATAATGATCCTCTCTATATTACCCTCTCAACAATGATCCTCTCTCTATACTACCCTCTCAACAATGATCCTCTCTCTATACTACCCTCTCCATAATGATCCTATCTCTCTCTATACTACCCTCTCCATAATGATTCTCTCTATACTACCCTCTCAACAATGATCCTCTCTCTATACTACCCTCTCAACAATGAACCTCTCTCTATACTACCCTCTCCATAATTATCCTCTCTCTATACTACCCTCTCCATAATGATCCTCTCTATATTACCCTCTCAACAATGATCCTCTCTCTATACTACCCTCTCCATAATAATCGTCTCTGTATACTACCCTCTCCATAATGAGCCTCTCTCTCCATAATGATCCTCTCTCTATACTACCCTCCCCATAATGATCCTCTCTATACTACCCTCTCCATAGTGATCCTCTCTCTATACTACCCTCTCCATAATGATCCTCTCTATATTACCCTCTCAACAATGATCCTCTCTCTATACTACCCTCTCAACAATGATCCTCTCTCTATACTACCCTCTCCATAATGATCCTCTCTCTCTCTATACTACCCTCTCCATAATGATTCTCTCTATACTACCCTCTCAACAATGATCCTCTCTCTATACTACCCTCTCAACAATGAACCTCTCTCTATACTACCCTCTCAACAATGATCCTCTCTCTATACTACCCTCTCAACAATGATCCTCTCTCTATACTACCCTCTCAACAATGATCCTCTCTCTATAATACCCTCTCAACAATGATCCTCTCTCTATACTACCCTCTCAACAATGATCCTCTCTCTATACTACCCTCTCAACAATGAACCTCTCTCTATAATACCCTCTCAACAATGTTCCTCTCTCTATACTACCCTCTCAACAATGATCATCTCTCTATAATTCCCTCGCAACAATGATCCTCTCTCTATACTACCCTCTCAACAATGTTCCTCTCTCTATAACACCCTCTCAACAATGAGCCTCTCTCTATACTACCCTCTCAACAATGATCCTCTCTCTATACTACCCTCTCAACAATGATCCTCTCTCTATACTACCCTCTCAACAATGATCCTCTCTCTCGCTATACTACCCTCTCCATAATGATCCTCTCTCTATACTACCCTCTCAACAATGATCCTCTCTCTCTCTATACTACCCTCTCCATAATGATCCTCTCTCTCGCTATACTACCCTCTCCATAATGATCCTCTCTCTATACTACCCTCTCAACAATGATCCTCTCTCTCTCTATACTACCCTCTCCATAATGATCCTCTCTCTATACTACCCTCTCCACAATGATCCATTCTCTCTCTATACTACCCTCTCCATAATGATCCTCTCTCTATACTACCCTCTCCATAATGATCCTCTCTCTCGCTATACTACCCTCTCCATAATGATCCTCTCTCTCTATACTACCCTCTCCATAATGATCCTCTCTCTCTACCCTCTCCATAATGATCAATTCTCTCTCTATACTACCCTCTCCATAATGATCCTCTCTCTATACTACCCTCTCCACAATGATCCATTCTCTCTCTATACTACCCTCTCCATAATGATCCTCTCTCTATACTACCCTCTCCACAATGATCCTCTCTCTCTATACTACCCTCTCCATAATGATCCTCTCTCTATACTACCCTCTCCACAATGATCCTCTCTCTCTATACTACCCTCTCCATAATGATCCTCTCTCTATACTACCCTCTCCACAATGATCCTCTCTCTATACTACCCTCTCCATAATGATCCTCTCTCTATACTACCCTCTCCATAATGATCCTCTCTATACTACCCTCTCCATAATGATCCTCTCTCTCTATACTACCCTCTCCATAATGAGCCTCTCTCTCTATACTACCCTCTCCATAATGACCCTCTCTCTATACTACCCTCTCCATAATGATCCTCTCTCTCTATACTACCCTCTCCATAATGATCCTCTCTCTATACTACCCTCTCCATAATGATCCTCTCTCTATACTACCCTCTCCATAAGGATCCTCTCTCTCTATACTACCCTCTCCATAATGATCCTCTCTCTATACTACCCTCTCCATAATGATCCTCTCTCTCTATACTACCCTCTCCATAATGATTCTCTCTCTATACTACCCTCTCCATAATGATCCTCTCTCTATACTACCCTCTCCATAATGATCCTCTCTCTATACTACCCTCTCCATAATGATCCTCTCTCTATACTACCCTCTCCATAATGATCCTCTCTCTCTCTATACTACCATCTACATAATCACCCTCTCTCTCTCTATACTACCCTCTACATAATGATCACCCCTCTCTATACTACCCTCTCATAATGATCCTCTCTCTCTCTATACTACCCTCTCCATAATGACCCCTCTCTCTCTATACTAACCCTCCATAATGATCCCCTCTCTCTATACTACCCTCTCCATAATGATCCTCTCTCTATACTACCCTCTCCATAATGATCCTCTCTCTATACTACCCTCTCATAATCACCCCTCTCTCTCTATACTACCCTCTCATAATGACCCTCTCTCTCTATACTACCCTCTACATAATGATATCCTCTCTACTACCCTCTCCATAATGACCCTCTCTCTCTATACTACCCTCTCCATAATGATCCTCTCTGTCTCTATACTACCCTCTCCATAATGACCCCTCTCTCTCTCTATACTACCCTCTCCATAATGATCCCTCTCTCGCTATACTACCCTCTCCATAATGATCCTCTCTCTCTCTATACTACCCTCTACATAATGATATCCTCTCGATACTACCCTCTCCATAATGACCCCCTCTCTATACTACCCTCTCCATAATGACCCCTCTCTCTCTATACTACCCTCTCCATAATGATCCCCTCTCTCGCTATACTACCCTCTCCATAATGATCCTCTCTCTCTATACTACCCTCTCCATAATGACCCAATCTCTCTATACTACCCTCTCCATAATCACCCCTCTCTCTCTACTACCCTCTACATAATGATCATCTCTCTCTCTATACTACCCTCTCATAATGATCATCTCTCTCTCTCTATACTACCCTCTCCATAATGACCCTCTCTCTCTATACTACCCTCTCCATAATGATCCTCTCTCTATACTACCCTCTACATAATCACCCCTCTCTCTCTATACTACCCTCTACATAATGATCATCTCTCTCTCTATACTACCCTCTCATAATGATCATCTCTCTCTCTATACTACCCTCTCCATAATGACCCTCTCTCTCTATACTACCCTCTACATAATGATATCCTCTCGATACTACCCTCTCCATAATGATCCTCTCTGTCTCTATACTACCTCTCCATAATGATCCTCTCTCCATAATGATCCTCTCTCTCTATACTACCCTCTCATAATTATCCTCTCTATACTACCCTCTCCATAGTGATCCTCTCTCTCTATACTACCCTCTCCATAATGATCCTCTCTCTATACTACCCTCTCAACAATGATCCTCTCTCTCTCTTACTACCCTCTCCATAATGATCCTCTCTCTATACTACCCTCTCAACAATGATCCTCTCTCTATACTACCCTCTCCACAATGATCCTCTCTCTCTCTATACTACCCTCTCCATAATGATCCTCTCTATATTACCCTCTCAACAATGATCCTCTCTCTATACTACCCTCTCAACAATGATCCTCTCTCTATACTACCCTCTCCATACTGATCCTCTCTCTCTATACTACCCTCTCAACAATGATCCTCTCTCTCTCTATACTACCCTCTCCACAATGATCCTCTCTCTCTCTATACTACCCTCTCCATAATGATCCTCTCTATATTACCCTCTCAACAATGATCCTCTCTCTATACTACTCTCTCCATAATGATCCTCTCTCTATACTACCCTCTCCATAATGATACTCTCTATACTACCCTCTCCATAATAATCGTCTCTGTATCCTACCCTCTCCATAATGATCCTCTCTCTCCATAATGATGCTCTCTCTATACTACCCTCTCCATAATGATCCTCTCTATACTACCCTCTCCATAGTGATCCTCTCTCTATACTACCCTCTCCATAATTATCCTCTCTCTATACTACCCTCTCCATAATGATCCTCTCTATATTACCCTCTCAACAATGATCCTCTCTCTATACTACCCTCTCAACAATGAACCTCTCTCTATACTACCCTCTCAACAATGATCCTCTCTCTATACTACCCTGTCAACAATGATCCTCTCTCTATAATACCCTCTCAACAATGATCCTCTCTCTATACTACCCTCTCAACAATGATAATCTCTCTATAATACCCTCGCAACAATGATCCTCTCTATACTACCCTCTCAACGATGATCCTCTCTCTATAACACCCTCTCAACAATGAGCCTCTCTCTATACTACCCTCTCAACAATGATCCTCTCTCTCTCTATACTACCCTCTCCATAATGATCCTCTCTCTATACTACCCTCTCAACAATGATCCTATCTCTCTCTATACTATCCTCTCCATAATGATCCTCTCTCTATACTACTCTCTCCATAATGATCCTCTCTCTATACTACCCTCTCCATAATGATACTCTCTATACTACCCTCTCCATAATAATCGTCTCTGTATACTACCCTCTCCATAATGATCCTCTCTCTCCATAATGATCCTCTCTCTATACTACCCTCTCCATAATGATCCTCTCTCTATACTACCCTCTCCATAATTATCCTCTGTCTATACTACCCTCTCCATAATGATCCTCTCTATATTACCCTCTCAACAATGATCCTCTCTCTCTCTATACTACCCTCTCAACAATGATCCTCTCTCTATACTACCCTCTCCATAATGATCCTATCTCTCTATACTACCCTCTCCATAATGATTCTCTCTATACTACCCTCTCAACAATGATCCTCTCTCTATACTACCCTCTCAACAATGAACCTCTCTCTATACTACCCTCTCCATAATTATCCTCTCTCTATACTACCCTCTCCATAATGATCCTCTCTATATTACCCTCTCAACAATGATCCTATACTACCCTCTCCATAATAATCGTCTCTGTATACTACCCTCTCCATAATGAGCCTCTCTCTCCATAATGATCCTCTCTCTATACTACCCTCCCCATAATGATCCTCTCTATACTACCCTCTCCATAGTGATCCTCTCTCTATACTACCCTCTCCATAATGATCCTCTCTATATTACCCTCTCAACAATGATCCTCTCTCTATACTACCCTCTCAACAATGATCCTCTCTCTATACTACCCTCTCCATAATGATCCTCTCTCTCTCTATACTACCCTCTCCATAATGATTCTCTCTATACTACCCTCTCAACAATGATCCTCTCTCTATACTACCCTCTCAACAATGAACCTCTCTCTATACTACCCTCTCAACAATGATCCTCTCTCTATACTACCCTCTCAACAATGATCCTCTCTCTATACTACCCTCTCAACAATGATCCTCTCTCTATAATACCCTCTCAACAATGATCCTCTCTCTATACTACCCTCTCAACAATGATCCTCTCTCTATACTACCCTCTCAACAATGAACCTCTCTCTATAATACCCTCTCAACAATGTTCCTCTCTCTATACTACCCTCTCCATAATGATCCTCTCTCTATACTTCCCTCTCCATAATGATCCTCTCTCTATACTACCCTCTCAACAATGATCCTCGCTCTCTCTATACTACCCTCTCCATAATGATCCTCTCTCTATGCTACCCTCTCAACAATGATCCTCTCTCTCTCTATACTACCCTCTCCATAATGATCCTCTCTCTATACTACTCTCTCCATAATGATCCTCTCTCTATACTACCCTCTCCATAATGATACTCTCTATACTACCCTCTCCATGATAATCTCTCTATACTACCCTCTCCATAATGATCCTCTCTCTCCATAATTATCCTCTCTCTATACTACCCTCTCCATAATGATCCTCTCTATATTACCCTCTCAACAATGATCCTCTCTCTATACTACCCTCTCAACAATGATCCTCTCTCTATACTACCCTCTCCATAATGATCCTCTCTCTCTCTATACTACCCTCTCCATAATGATTCTCTCTATACTACCCTCTCAACAATGATCTTCTCTCTATACTACCCTCTCAACAATGAACCTCTCTCTATACTACCCTCTCAACAATGATCCTCTCTCTATACTACCCTCTCCATAATGATCCTCTTTATACTACCCTCTCCATAGTGATCCTCTCTCTATACTACCCTCTCAACAATGATCCTCTGTCTATACTACCCTCTCCATAATGATTCTCTCTATACTACCCTCTCAACAATGATCCTCTCTCTATACTACCCTCTCAACAATGAACCTCTCTCTATACTACCCTCTCAACAATGATCCTCTCTCTATACTACCCTCTCAACAATGATCCTCTCTCTATACTACCCTCTCAACAATGATCCTCTCTCTATAATACCCTCTCAACAATGATCCTCTCTCTATACTACCCTCACAACAATGATCATCTCTCTATAATACCCTCGCAACAATGATCCTCTCTCTATAACACCCTCTCAACAATGAGCCTCTCTCTATACTACCCTCTCCATAATGATCCTCTCTCTATACTTCCCTCTCCATAATGATCCTCTCTCTATACTACCCTCTCAACAATGATCCTCGCTCTCTCTATACTACCCTCTCCATAATGATCCTCTCTCTATGCTACCCTCTCAACAATGATCCTCTCTCTCTCTATACTACCCTCTCCATAATGATCCTCTCTCTATACTACTCTCTCCATAATGATCCTCTCTCTATACTACCCTCTCCATAATGATACTCTCTATACTACCCTCTCCATAATAATCGTCTCTGTATACTACCCTCTCCATAATGATCCTCTCTCTCCATAATTATCCTCTCTCTATACTACCCTCTCCATAATGATCCTCTCTATACTACCCTCTCAACAATGATCCTCTCTCTATACTACCCTCTCCATAATGATCCTCTCTCTCTCTATACTACCCTCTCCATAATGATCCTCTCTCTATACTACCCTCTCAACAATGATCCTCTCTCTCTCTATACTACCCTCTCCATAATGATCCTCTCTCTCGCTATACTACCGTCTCCATAATTATCCTCTCTCTATTCTACCCTCTCGACAATGATCCTCTCTTTCTCTATACTACCCTCTCCACAATGATCCTCTATCTCTCTATACTACCCTCTCCACAATGATCCTCTCCTTCTCTCTATACTACCCTCTCCACAATGATCCTCTCTCTCTCTATACTACCCTCTCCATAATGATCCTCTCTATATTACCCTCTCAACAATGATCCTCTCTCTATACTACCCTCTCAACAATGATCCTCTCTCTATACTACCCTCTCCATAATGATCCTCTCTCTCTCTATACTACCCTCTCCATAATGATACTCTCTATACTACCCTCTCCATAATAATCATCTCTGTATACTACCCTCTCCATAATGATCCTCTCTCTCATAATGATCCTCTCTCTATACTACCCTCTCCATAATGATCCTCTCTATACTACCCTCTCCATAGTGATCCTCTCTCTATACTACACTCTCAACAAATGATCCTCTGTCTATACTAACCTCTCCATAATGATCCTCTCTCTCTCTATACTACCCTCTCCATAATGATTCTCTCTATACTACCCTCTCAACAATGATCCTCTCTCTATACTACCCTCTCAACAATGAACCTCTCTCTATACTACCCTCTCAACAATGATCCTCTCTCTATACTACCCTCTCAACAATGATCCTCTCTCTATACTACCCTCTCAACAATGATCCTCTCTCTATAATACCCTCTCAACAATGATCCTCTCTCTATACTACCCTCACAACAATGATCATCTCTCTATAATACCCTCGCAACAATGATCCTCTCTCTATAACACCCTCTCAACAATGAGCCTCTCTCTATACTACCCTCTCAACAATGATCCTCTCTCTATACTACCCTCTCAACAATGATCCTCTCTCTATACTACCCTCTCAACAATGATCCTCTCTATACTACCCTCTCAACAATGATCCTCTCTCTATACTACCCTCTCAACAATGATCCTCTCTCTCTATACTACCCTCTCCATAATGATCCTCTCTCCATACTTCCCTCTCCATAATGATCCTCTCTCTATACTACCCTCTCAACAATGATCCTCTCTCTCTATACTACCCTCTCCATAATGATCCTCTCTCTATGCTACTCTCTCCATAATGATCCTCTCTCTATACTACCCTCTCCATAATGATACTCTCTATACTACCCTCTCCATAATAATCATCTCTGTATACTACCCTCTCCATAATGATCCTCTCTCTCATAATGATCCTCTCTCTATACTACCCTCTCCATAATGATCCTCTCTATACTACCCTCTCCATAGTGATCCTCTCTCTATACTACCCTCTCAACAAATGATCCTCTGTCTATACTAACCTCTTCATAATGATCCTCTCTCTCTCTATACTACCCTCTCCATAATGATTCTCTCTATACTACCCTCTCAACAATGATCCTCTCTCTATACTACCCTCTCAACAATGAACCTCTCTCTATACTACCCTCTCAACAATGATCCTCTCTCTATACTACCCTCTCAACAATGATCCTCTCTCTATACTACCCTCTCAACAATGATCCTCTCTCTATAATACCCTCTCAACAATGATCCTCTCTCTATACTACCCTCACAACAATGATCATCTCTCTATAATACCCTCGCAACAATGATCCTCTCTCTATAACACCCTCTCAACAATGAGCCTCTCTCTATACTACCCTCTCAACAATGATCTTCTCTCTATACTACCCTCTCAACAATGATCCTCTCTCTATAATACCCTCTCAACAATGATCCTCTCTCTATACTACCCTCACAACAATGATCATCTCTCTATAATACCCTCGCAACAATGATCCTCTCTCTATAACACCCTCTCAACAATGAGCCTCTCTCTATACTACCCTCTCAACAATGATCCTCTCTCTATACTACCCTCTCAACAATGATCCTCTCTCTATACTACCCTCTCAACAATGATCCTCTCTCTATACTACCCTCTCAACAATGATCCTCTCTCTATACTACCCTCTCAACAATGATCCTCTCTCTCTCTATACTACCCTCTCCATAATGATCCTCTCTCCATACTTCCCTCTCCATAATGATCCTCTCTCTATACTACCCTCTCAACAATGATCCTCTCTCTCTCTATACTACCCTCTCCATAATGATCCTCTCTCTATGCTACTCTCTCCATAATGATCCTCTCTCTATACTACCCTCTCCATAATGATACTCTCTATACTACCCTCTCCATAATAATCATCTCTGTATACTACCCTCTCCATAATGATCCTCTCTCTCATAATGATCCTCTCTCTATACTACCCTCTCCATAATGATCCTCTCTATACTACCCTCTCCATAGTGATCCTCTCTCTATACTACCCTCTCAACAAATGATCCTCTGTCTATACTAACCTCTTCATAATGATCCTCTCTCTCTCTATACTACCCTCTCCATAATGATTCTCTCTATACTACCCTCTCAACAATGATCCTCTCTCTATACTACCCTCTCAACAATGAACCTCTCTCTATACTACCCTCTCAACAATGATCCTCTCTCTATACTACCCTCTCAACAATGATCCTCTCTCTATACTACCCTCTCAACAATGATCCTCTCTCTATAATACCCTCTCAACAATGATCCTCTCTCTATACTACCCTCACAACAATGATCATCTCTCTATAATACCCTCGCAACAATGATCCTCTCTCTATAACACCCTCTCAACAATGAGCCTCTCTCTATACTACCCTCTCAACAATGATCTTCTCTCTATACTACCCTCTCAACAATGATCCTCTCTCTATACTACCCTCTCAACAATGATCCTCTCTCTCTCTATACTACCCTCTCCATAATGATCCTCTCTCTATACTTCCCTCTCCATAATGATCCTCTCTCTATACTACCCTCTCAACAATGATCCTCTCTCTCTCTATACTACCCTCTCCATAATGATCCTCTCTCTATGCTACTCTCTCCATAATGATCCTCTCTCTATACTACCCTCTCCATAATGATACTCTCTATACTACCCTCTCCATAATAATCATCTCTGTATACTACCCTCTCCATAATGATCCTCTCTCTCATAATGATCCTCTCTCTATACTACCCTCTCCATAATGATCCTCTCTATACTACCCTCTCCATAGTGATCCTCTCTCTATGTACTACCCTCTCAACAAATGATCCTCTGTCTATACTAACCTCTCCATAATGATCCTCTCTCTCTCTATACTACCCTCTCCATAATGATTCTCTCTATACTACCCTCTCAACAATGATCCTCTCTCTATACTACCCTCTCAACAATGAACCTCTCTCTATACTACCCTCTCAACAATGATCCTCTCTCTATACTACCCTCTCAACAATGATCCTCTCTCTATACTACCCTCTCAACAATGATCCTCTCTCTATAATACCCTCTCAACAATGATCCTCTCTCTATACTACCCTCTCAACAATGATCATCTCTCTATAATACCCTCTCAACAATGATCCTCTCTCTATACACCCTCTCAACAATGAGCCTCTCTCTATACTACCCTCTCAACAATGATCCTCTCTCTATACTACCCTCTCAACAATGATCCTCTCTCTATACTACCCTCTCAACAATGATCCTCTCTCTATACTACCCTCTCAACAATGATCCTCTCTCTCTCTATACTACCCTCTCCATAATGATCCTCTCTCTATACTTCCTCTCCATAATGATCCTCTCTCTATACTACCCTCTCAACAATGATCCTCTCTCTCTCTATACTACCCTCTCCATAATGATCCTCTCTCTATGCTACTCTCTCCATAATGATCCTCTCTCTATACTACCCTCTCCATAATGATACTCTCTATACTACCCTCTCCATAATAATCATCTCTGTATACTACCCTCTCCATAATGATCCTCTCTCTCATAATGATCCTCTCTCTATACTACCCTCTCCATAATGATCCTCTCTATACTACCCTCTCCATAGTGATCCTCTCTCTATACTACCCTCTCAACAAATGATCCTCTGTCTATACTAACCTCTCCATAATGATCCTCTCTCTCTCTATACTACCCTCTCCATAATGATTCTCTCTATACTACCCTCTCAACAATGATCCTCTCTCTATACTACCCTCTCAACAATGAACCTCTCTCTATACTACCCTCTCAACAATGATCCTCTCTCTATACTACCCTCTCAACAATGATCCTCTCTCTATACTACCCTCTCAACAATGATCATCTCTCTATAATACCCTCTCAACAATGATCCTCTCTCTATACTACCCTCACAACAATGATCATCTCTCTATAATACCCTCGCAACAATGATCCTCTCTCTATAACACCCTCTCAACAATGAGCCTCTCTCTATACTACCCTCTCAACAATGATCCTCTCTCTATACTACCCTCTCAACAATGATCCTCTCTCTATACTACCCTCTCAACAATGATCCTCTCTCTATACTACCCTCTCAACAATGATCCTCTCTCTCTCTATACTACCCTCTCCATAATGATCCTCTCTCTATACTTCCCTCTCCATAATGATCCTCTCTCTATACTACCCTCTCAACAATGATCCTCTCTCTCTCTATACTACCCTCTCCATAATGATCCTCTCTCTATGCTACCCTCTCAACAATGATCCTCTCTCTCTCTATACTACCCTCTCCATAATGATCCTCTCTCTATACTACTCTCTCCATAATGATCCTCTCTCTATACTACCCTCTCCATAATAATCGTCTCTGTATACTACCCTCTCCATAATGATCCTCTCTCTCCATAATTATCCTCTCTCTATACTACCCTCTCCATAATGATCCTCTCTATATTACCCTCTCAACAATGATCCTCTCTCTATACTACCCTCTCAACAATGATCCTCTCTCTATACTACCCTCTCCATAATGATCCTCTCTCTCTCTATACTACCCTCTCCATAGTGATCCTCTCTCTATACTACCCTCTCAACAATGATCCTCTCTCTATACTACCCTCTCAACAATGATCCTCTCTCTATACTACCCTCTCCATAATGATCCTCTCTCTCTCTATACTACCCTCTCAACAATGATCCTCTCTCTATACTACCCTCTCAACAAATGATCCTCTGTCTATACTAACCTCTCCATAATGATCCTCTCTCTCTCTATACTACCCTCTCCATAATGATTCTCTCTATACTACCCTCTCAACAATGATCCTCTCTCTATACTACCCTCTCAACAATGAACCTCTCTCTATACTACCCTCTCAACAATGATCCTCTCTCTATACTACCCTCTCAACAATGATCCTCTCTCTATACTACCCTCTCAACAATGAACCTCTCTCTATACTACCCTCTCAACAATGATCCTCTCTCTATACTACCCTCTCAACAATGATCCTCTCTCTATACTACCCTCTCAACAATGATCCTCTCTCTATAACACCCTCTCAACAATGAGCCTCTCTCTATACTACCCTCTCAACAATGATCCTCTCTCTATACTACCCTCTCCATAATGATTCTCTCTATACTACCCTCTCAACAATGATCTTCTCTCTATACTACCCTCTCAACAATGAACCTCTCTCTATACTATCCTCTCAACAATGATCCTCTCTCTATACTACCCTCTCAACAATGATCCTCTCTCTATACTACCCTCCCAACAATGATCCTCTCTCTATAATACCCTCTCAACAATGATCCTTTCTCTATACTACCCTCTCAACAATGATCATCTCTCTATAATACCCTCGCAACAAAGATCCTCTCTCTATACTACCCTCTCAACAATGATCCTCTCTCTATAACACCCTCTCAACAATGAGCCTCTCTCTATACTACCCTCTCAAAAATGATCCTCTCTATACTACCCTCTCAACAATGACCCTCTCTCTATACTACCCTCTCAACAATGATCCTCTCTCTATACTACCCTCTAAACAATGATCCTCTCTCTCTCTATACTATCCTCTCCATAATGATCCTCTCTCTATACTACCCTCTCCATAATGATCCTCTCTCTATACTACCCTCTCAACAATGATCCTCTCTCTATACTACCCTCTCCATAATGATCCTCTCTCTCTCTATACTACCCTCTCCATAATGATACTCTCTATACTACCCTCTCCATAATGATCATCTCTCTATACTACTCTCTCCATAATGATCCTCTCTCTATACTACCCTCTCCATAATGATACTCTCTATACTACCCTCTCCATAATAATCGTCTCTGTATACTACCCTCTCCATAATGACCCTCTCTCTCCATAATGATCCTCTCTCTATACTACCCTCTCCATAATGATCCTCTCTATACTACCCTCTCCATAGTGATCCTCTCTCTATACTACCCTCTCCATAATTATCCTCTCTCTATACTACCCTCTCCATAATGATCCTCTCTATACTACCCTCTCATAATGATCCTCTCTCTTTACTACCCTCTCAACAATGATCCTCTCTCTATACTACCCTCTCCATAATAATCCTCTCTCTATACTACCCTCTCCATAATGATCTCTCTATACTACCCTCTCCATAATGATCCTCTCTCTATACTACCCTCTCCATAATGATCCTCTCTCTATACTACCCTCTCAACAATGATCCTCTCTCTATACTACCCTCTCCATAATGATCCTCTCTCTCTCTATACTACCCTCTCCATAATGATTCTCTCTATACTACCCTCTCAACAATGATCCTCTCTCTATACTACCCTCTCAACAATGAACCTCTCTCTATACTACCCTCTCAACAATGATCCTCTCTCTATACTACCCTCTCAACAATGATCCTCTCTCTATACTACCCTCTCAACAATGATCCTCTCTCTATAATACCCTCTCAACAATGATCCTCTCTCTATACTACCCTCACAACAATGATCATCTCTCTATAATACCCTCTCAACAATGATCCTCTCTCTATACTACCCTCTCAACAATGATCCTCTCTCTATACACCCTCTCAACAATGATCTCTCTATACTACCCTCTCAACAATGATCCTCTCTCTCTACCCTCTCAACAATGATCCTCTCTCTATACTACCCTCTCAACAATGATCCTCTCTCTATACTACCCTCTCAACAATGATCCTCTCTCTATACTACCCTCTCAACAATGATCCTCTCTCTCTCTATACTACCCTCTCCATAATGATCCTCTCTCTATACTTCCCTCTCCATAATGATCCTCTCTCTATACTACCCTCTCAACAATGATCCTCTCTCTCTCTATACTACCCTCTCCATAATGATCCTCTCTCTATACTACCCTCTCAACAATGATCCTCTCTCTCTCTATACTACCCTCTCCATAATGATCCTCTCTCTATACTACTCTCTCCATAATGATCCTCTCTCTATACTACCCTCTCCATAATGATACTCTCTATACTACCCTCTCCATAATAATCCTCTCTGTATACTACCCTCTCCATAATGATCCTCTCTCTCCATAATTATCCTCTCTCTATACTACCCTCTCCATAATGATCCTCTCTATATTACCCTCTCAACAATGATCCTCTCTCTATACTACCCTCTCAACAATGATCCTCTCTCTATACTACCCTCTCCATAATGATCCTCTCTCTCTCTATACTACCCTCTCCATAATGATCCTCTCTATATTACCCTCTCAACAATGATCCTCTCTCTATACTACCCTCTCAACAATGATCCTCTCTCTATACTACCCTCTCAACAATGAACCTCTCTCTATACTACCCTCTCAACAATGATCCTCTCTCTATACTACCCTCTCAACAATGATCCTCTCTCTATACTACCCTCCCAACAATGATCCTCTCTCTATAATACCCTCTCAACAATGATCCTCTCTCTATACTACCCTCTCAACAATGATCATCTCTCTATAATACCCTCGCAACAAAGATCCTCTCTCTATACTACCCTCTCAACAATGATCCTCTCTCTATAACACCCTCTCAACAATGAGCCTCTCTCTATACTACCCTCTCAACAATGATCCTCTCTCTATACTACCCTCTCAACAATGAGCCTCTCTCTATACTACCCTCTCAACAATGATCCTCTCTCTATACTACCCTCTCAACAATGATCCTCTGTCTATACTACCCTCTCAACAATGATCCTCTCTCTCTCTATACTACCCTCTCCATAAAGATCCTCTCTCTATACTACCCTCTCCATAATGATCCTCTCTCTATACTACCCTCTCAACAATGATCCTCTCTCTATACTACCCTCTCCATAATGATCCTCTCTCTCTCTATACTACCCTCTCCATAATGATTCTCTCTATACTACCCTCTCAACAATGATCTTCTCTCTATACTACCCTCTCAACAATGAACCTCTCTCTATACTATCCTCTCAACAATGATCCTCTCTCTATACTACCCTCTCAACAATGATCCTCTCTCTATACTACCCTCCCAACAATGATCCTCTCTCTATAATACCCTCTCAACAATGATCCTTTCTCTATACTACCCTCTCAACAATGATCATCTCTCTATAATACCCTCGCAACAAAGATCCTCTCTCTATACTACCCTCTCAACAATGATCCTCTCTCTATAACACCCTCTCAACAATGAGCCTCTCTCTATACTACCCTCTCAACAATGATCCTCTCTCTATACTACCCTCTCAACAATGACCCTCTCTCTATACTACCCTCTCAACAATGATCCTCTCTCTTTACTACCCTCTCAACAATGATCCTCTCTCTATACTACCCTCTCCATAATAATCGTCTCTGTATACTACCCTCTCCATAATGATGCTCTCTATACTACCCTCTCCATAATGATCCTCTCTCTATACTACCCTCTCCATAGTGATCCTCTCTCTACACTACCCTCTCAACAATGATCCTCTGTCTATACTACCCTCTCCATAATGATCCTCTCTCTCTCTATACTACCCTCTCCATAATGATTCTCTCTATACTACCCTCTCAACAATGATCCTCTCTCTATACTACCCTCTCAACAATGAACCTCTCTCTATACTACCCTCTCAACAATGATCCTCTCTCTATACTACCCTCTCAACAATGATCCTCTCTCTATACTACCCTCTCAACAATGATCCTCTCTCTATAATACCCTCTCAACAATGATCCTCTCTCTATACTACCCTCACAACAATGATCATCTCTCTATAATACCCTCGCAACAATGATCCTCTCTCTATACTACCCTCTCAACAATGATCCTCTCTCTATAACACCCTCTCAACAATGATCCTCTCTCTATACTACCCTCTCAACAATGATCCTCTCTCTATACTACCCTCTCAACAATGATCCTCTCTCTATACTACCCTCTCAACAATGATCCTCTCTCTATACTACCCTCTCAACAATGATCCTCTCTCTATACTACCCTCTCAACAATGATCCTCTCTCTGTCTATACTACCCTCTCCATAATGATCCTCTCTCTATACTTCCCTCTCCATAATGATCCTCTCTCTATACTACCCTCTCAACAATGATCCTCTCTCTCTCTATACTACCCTCTCCATAATGATCCTCTCTCTATGCTACCCTCTCAACAATGATCCTCTCTCTCTCTATACTACCCTCTCCATAATGATCCTCTCTCTATACTACTCTCTCCATAATGATCCTCTCTCTATACTACCCTCTCCATAATGATACTCTCTATACTACCCTCTCCATAATAATTGTCTCTGTATACTACCCTCTCCATAATGATCCTCTCTCTCCATAATTATCCTCTCTCTATACTACCCTCTCCATAATGATCCTCTCTATATTACCCTCTCAACAATGATCCTCTCTCTATACTACCCTCTCAACAATGATCCTCTCTCTATACTACCCTCTCCATAATGATCCTCTCTCTCTCTATACTACCCTCTCCATAATGATCCTCTCTATATTACCCTCTCAACAATGATCCTCTCTCTATACTACCCTCTCAACAATGATCCTCTCTCTATACTACCCTCTCAACAATGAACCTCTCTCTATACTACCCTCTCAACAATGATCCTCTCTCTATACTACCCTCTCAACAATGATCCTCTCTCTATACTACCCTCCCAACAATGATCCTCTCTCTATAATACCCTCTCAACAATGATCCTCTCTCTATACTACCCTCTCAACAATGATCATCTCTCTATAATACCCTCGCAACAAAGATCCTCTCTCTATACTACCCTCTCAACAATGATCCTCTCTCTATAACACCCTCTCAACAATGAGCCTCTCTCTATACTACCCTCTCAACAATGATCCTCTCTCTATACTACCCTCTCAACAATGAGCCTCTCTCTATACTACCCTCTCAACAATGATCCTCTCTCTATACTACCCTCTCAACAATGATCCTCTGTCTATACTACCCTCTCAACAATGACCCTCTCTCTCTCTATACTACCCTCTCCATAAAGATCCTCTCTCTATACTACCCTCTCCATAATGATCCTCTCTCTATACTACCCTCTCAACAATGATCCTCTCTCTATACTACCCTCTCCATAATGATCCTCTCTCTCTCTATACTACCCTCTCCATAATGATACTCTCTATACTACCCTCTCCATAATGATCATCTCTCTATACTACTCTCTCCATAATGATCCTCTCTCTATACTACCCTCTCCATAATGATACTCTCTATACTACCCTCTCCATAATAATCGTCTCTGTATACTACCCTCTCCATAATGACCCTCTCTCCATAATGATCCTCTCTCTCTACCCTCTCCTCTCTCTATAATGATCCTCTCTATACTACCCTCTCCATAGTGATCCTCTCTCTATACTACCCTCTCCATAATTATCCTCTCTCTATACTACCCTCTCCATAATGATCCTCTCTATATTACCCTCTCAACAATGATCCTCTCTCTTTACTACCCTCTCAACAATGATCCTCTCTCTATACTACCCTCTCCATAATAATCGTCTCTGTATACTACCCTCTCCATAATGATGCTCTCTATACTACCCTCTCCATAATGATCCTCTCTCTATACTACCCTCTCCATAGTGATCCTCTCTCTATACTACCCTCTCAACAATGATCCTCTGTCTATACTACCCTCTCCATAATGATCCTCTCTCTCTCTATACTACCCTCTCCATAATGATTCTCTCTATACTACCCTCTCAACAATGATCCTCTCTCTATACTACCCTCTCAACAATGAACCTCTCTCTATACTACCCTCTCAACAATGATCCTCTCTCTATACTACCCTCTCAACAATGATCCTCTCTCTATACTACCCTCTCAACAATGATCCTCTCTCTATAATACCCTCTCAACAATGATCCTCTCTCTATACTACCCTCACAACAATGATCATCTCTCTATAATACCCTCGCAACAATGATCCTCTCTCTATACTACCCTCTCAACAATGATCCTCTCTCTATAACACCCTCTCAACAATGAGCCTCTCTCTATACTACCCTCTCAACAATGATCCTCTCTCTATACTACCCTCTCAACAATGATCCTCTCTCTATACTACCCTCTCAACAATGATCCTCTCTCTATACTACCCTCTCAACAATGATCCTCTCTCTATACTACCCTCTCAACAATGATCCTCTCTCTGTCTATACTACCCTCTCCATAATGATCCTCTCTCTATACTTCCCTCTCCATAATGATCCTCTCTCTATACTACCCTCTCAACAATGATCCTCTCTCTCTCTATGCTACCCTCTCAACAATGATCCTCTCTCTCTCTATACTACCCTCCATAATGATCCTCTCTCTATACTACTCTCTCCATAATGATCCTCTCTCTATACTACCCTCTCCATAATGATACTCTCTATACTACCCTCTCCATAATAATTGTCTCTGTATACTACCCTCTCCATAATGATCCTCTCTCTCCATAATTATCCTCTCTCTATACTACCCTCTCCATAATGATCCTCTCTATATTACCCTCTCAACAATGATCCTCTCTCTATACTACCCTCTCAACAATGATCCTCTCTCTATACTACCCTCAACATAATGATCCTCTCTCTCTATACTACCCTCTCCATAATGATCCTCTCTATATTACCCTCTCAACAATGATCCTCTCTCTATACTACCCTCTCAACAATGATCCTCTCTCTATACTACCCTCTCAACAATGAACCTCTCTCTATACTACCCTCTCAACAATGATCCTCTCTCTATACTACCCTCTCAACAATGATCCTCTCTCTATACTACCCTCCCAACAATGATCCTCTCTCTATAATACCCTCTCAACAATGATCCTCTCTCTATACTACCCTCTCAACAATGATCATCTCTCTATAATACCCTCGCAACAAAGATCCTCTCTCTATACTACCCTCTCAACAATGATCCTCTCTCTATAACACCCTCTCAACAATGAGCCTCTCTCTATACTACCCTCTCAACAATGATCCTCTCTCTATACTACCCTCTCAACAATGAGCCTCTCTCTATACTACCCTCTCAACAATGATCCTCTCTCTATACTACCCTCTCAACAATGATCCTCTGTCTATACTACCCTCTCAACAATGATCCTCTCTCTCTCTATACTACCCTCTCCATAATGATCCTCTCTCTATACTACCCTCTCCATAATGATCCTCTCTCTATACTACCCTCTCAACAATGATCCTCTCTCTATACTACCCTCTCCATAATGATCCTCTCTCTCTCTATACTACCCTCTCCATAATGATACTCTCTATACTACCCTCTCCATAATGACCCTCTCTCTCCATAATGATCCTCTCTCTATACTACCGTCTCCATAATGATCCTCTCTATACTACCCTCTCCATAGTGATCCTCTCTCTATACTACCCTCTCCATAATTATCCTCTCTATACTACCCTCTCCATAATGATCCTCTCTCTCTACCCTCTCCATAATTATCCTCTCTCTATACTACCCTCTCCATAATGATCCTCTCTATATTACCCTCTCAACAATGATCCTCTCTCTTTACTACCCTCTCAACAATGATCCTCTCTCTATACTACCCTCTCCATAATAATCGTCTCTGTATACTACCCTCTCCATAATGATGCTCTCTATACTACCCTCTCCATAATGATCCTCTCTCTATACTACCCTCTCAACAATGATCCTCTCTCTATACTACCCTCTCAACAATGAACCTCTCTATACTACCCTCTCTCAACAATGATCCTCTCTATACTACCCTCTCAACAATGAACCTCTCTCTATACTACCCTCAACAATGATCCTCTCTCTATACTACCCTCTCAACAATGATCCTCTCTCTATACTACCCTCTCAACAATGATCTCTCTATACTACCCTCTCAACAATGATCCTCTCTCTATACTACCCTCTCAACAATGATCCTCTCTCTATACTACCCTCTCAACAATGATCCTCTCTCTCTATACTACCCTCTCCATAATGATCCTCTCTATACTACCCTCTCCATAATGATCCTCTCTCTATACTACCCTCTCAACAATGATCCTCTCTCTATACTACCCTCTCCATAATGATCCTCTCTCTCTATACTACCCTCTCCATAATGATCTCTCTATACTACTCTCCATAATGACCCTCTCTCCATAATGATCCTCTCTCTATACTACCGTCTCATAATGATCCTCTCTATACTACCCTCTCCATAATGATCCTCTCTCTATACTACCTCTCCATAATTATCCTCTCTATACTACCCTCTCCATAATGATCCTCTGTATACTACCCTCTCAACAATGATCCTCTCTCTATACTACCCTCTCAACAATGATCCTCTCTCTATACTACCCTCTCAACAATGAGCCTCTCTCTATACTACCCTCTCAACAATGATCCTCTCTCTATACTACCCTCTCAACAATGATCCTCTGTCTATACTACCCTCTCAACAATGATCCTCTCTCTCTCTATACTACCCTCTCCATAATGATCCTCTCTCTATACTACCCTCTCCATAATGATCCTCTCTCTATACTACCCTCTCAACAATGATCCTCTCTCTATACTACCCTCTCCATAATGATCCTCTCTCTCTATACTACCCTCTCCATAATGATCTCTCTCTATACTACCTCTCATAATGACCCTCTACTCCCTCTCATAATGATCCTCTCTCTATACTACCCTCTCCATAATGATCCTCTCTATACTACCCTCTCCATAGTGATCCTCTCTCTATACTACCCTCTCCATAATTATCCTCTCTCTATACTACCCTCTCCATAATGATCCTCTGTATATTACCCTCTCAACAATGATCCTCTCTCTTTACTACCCTCTCAACAATGATCCTCTCTCTATACTACCCTCTCCATAATAATCGTCTCTGTATACTACCCTCTCCATAATGATGCTCTCTATACTACCCTCTCCATAATGATCCTCTCTCTATACTACCCTCTCAACAATGATCCTCTCTCTATACTACCCTCTCAACAATGAACCTCTCTCTATACTACCCTCTCAACAATGATCCTCTCTCTATACTACCCTCTCAACAATGAACCTCTCTCTATACTACCCTCTCAACAATGATCCTCTCTCTATACTACCCTCTCAACAATGATCCTCTCTCTATACTACCCTCCCAACAATGATCCTCTCTCTATAATACCCTCTCAACAATGATCCTCTCTCTATACTACCCTCTCAACAATGATCATCTCTCTATACTACCCTCTCAACAAAGATCCTCTCTCTATACTACCCTCTCAACAATGATCCTCTCTCTATAACACCCTCTCAACAATGAGCCTCTCTCTATACTACCCTCTCAACAATGATCCTCTCTCTATACTACCCTCTCAACAATGATCCTCTCTCTATACTACCCTCTCAACAATGATCCTCTCTCTATACTACCCTCTCAACAATGATCCTCTCTCTATACTACCCTCTCCATAATGATACTCTATATCCTACCCTCTCCATAATGATATTCTCTATACTACCCTCTCCATAATGATCCTCTCTCTATACTACTCTCTCCATAATGATCCTCTCTCTATACTACCCTCTCCATAATGATACTCTCTATACTACCCTCTCCATAATGATCCTCTCTGTATACTACCCTCTCCATAATGATGCTCTCTATACTACCCTCTCCATAATGATCCTCTCTCTATACTACCCACTCCATAATGATACTCTCTATACTACCCTCTCCATAATGACCCTCTCTCTCCATAATGATCCTCTCTCTATACTACCCTCTCCATAATGATCCTCTCTATACTACCCTCTCCATAGTGATCCTCTCTCTATACTACCCTCTCCATAATGATCCTCTCTATACTACCCTCTCCATAGTGATCCTCTCTCTATACTACCCTCTCCATAATTATCCTCTCTCTATACTACCCTCTCCATAATGATCCTCTCTATATTACCCTCTCAACAATGATCCTCTCTCTTTACTACCCTCTCAACAATGATCCTCTCTCTATACTACCCTCTCCATAATAATCGTCTCTGTATACTACCCTCTCCATAATGATGCCCTCTATACTACCCTCTCCATAATGATCCTCTCTCTATACTACCCTCTCAACAATGATCCTCTCTCTATACTACCCTCTCAACAATGAACCTCTCTCTATACTACCCTCTCAACAATGATCCTCTCTCTATACTACCCTCTCAACAATGATCCTCTCTCTATACTACCCTCTCAACAATGATCCTCTCTCTATACTACCCTCTCAACAATGATCCTCTCTCTATACTACCCTCTCAACAATGATCCTCTCTCTATACTACCCTCTCAACAATGATCCTCTCTCTATACTACCCTCTCAACAATGATCCTCTGTCTATACTACCCTCTCAACAATGATCCTCTCTCTCTCTACTACCCTCTCCATAATGATCCTCTCTCTATACTACCCTCTCCATAATGATCCTCTCTCTATACTACCCTCTCAACAATGATCCTCTCTCTATACTACCCTCTCCATAATGATCCTCTCTCTATACTACCCTCTCCATAATGATCCTCTCTCTCTACTCTCCATAATGATCCTCCCTCTCCATAATGACCCTCTCTCTCCATAATGATCCTCTCTCTATACTACCCTCTCCATAATGATCCTCTCTATACTACCCTCTCCATAGTGATCCTCTCTCTATACTACCCTCTCCATAATTATCCTCTCTCTATACTACCCTCTCCATAATGATCCTCTGTATACTACCCTCTCAACAATGATCCTCTCTATACTACCCTCTCAACAATGATCCTCTCTCTATACTACCCTCTCCATAATAATCGTCTCTGTATACTACCCTCTCCATAATGATGCTCTCTATACTACCCTCTCCATAATGATCCTCTCTCTATACTACCCTCTCAACAATGATCCTCTCTCTATACTACCCTCTCAACAATGAACCTCTCTCTATACTACCCTCTCAACAATGATCCTCTCTCTATACTACCCTCTCAACAATGAACCTCTCTCTATACTACCCTCTCAACAATGATCCTCTCTCTATACTACCCTCTCAACAATGATCCTCTCTCTATACTACCCTCTCAACAATGATCCTCTCTCTATAATACCCTCTCAACAATGATCCTCTCTATACTACCCTCTCAACAATGATCATCTCTCTATAATACCTCTAACAAAGATCCTCTCTCTATACTACCCTCTCAACAATGATCCTCTCTAACACCCTCTCAACAATGATCCTCTCTCTATACTACCCTCTCAACAATGATCCTCTCTCTATACTACCCTCTCAACAATGATCCTCTCTCTATACTACCCTCTCAACAATGATCCTCTCTCTATACTACCCTCTCAACAATGATCCTCTCTCTATACTACCCTCTCCATAATGATACTCTATATCCTACCCTCTCCATAATGATATTCTCTATACTACCCTCTCCATAATGATCCTCTCTCTATACTACTCTCTCCATAATGATCCTCTCTCTATACTACCCTCTCCATAATGATACTCTCTATACTACCCTCTCCATAATAATCGTCTCTGTATACTACCCTCTCCATAATGATGCTCTCTATACTACCCTCTCCATAATGATCCTCTCTCTATACTACCCACTCCATAATGATACTCTCTATACTACCCTCTCCATAATAATTGTCTCTGTATACTACCCTCTCCATAATGATCCTCTCTCTACTACTCCACCTCTCAACAAATGATCCTCTCTATACTACCCTCTCCATAATGATCCTCTCTCTATACTACCCTCTCCATAATGATTCTCTCTATACTACCCTCTCAACAATGATCCTCTCTCTATACTACCCTCTCAACAATGAACCTCTCTCTATACTACCCTCTCAACAATGATCCTCTCTATACTACCCTCTCAACAATGATCCTCTCTATACTACCCTCTCAACAATGATCCTCTCTATAATACCCTCTCAACAATGATCCTCTCTCTATACTACCCTCTCAACAATGATCCTCTCTCTATACTACCCTCTCAACAATGATCCTCTCTCTATAATACCCTCTCAACAATGATCCTCTCTCTATACTACCCTCTCAACAATGATCCTCTCTCTATACTACCCTCTCAACAATGAACCTCTCTCTATACTACCCTCTCAACAATGATCCTCTCTCTATACTACCCTCTCCATCATGATCCTCTCTCTATACTACCCTCTCAACAATGATCCTCTCTCTATACTACCCTCTCCATAATGATCCTCTCTCTCTCTATACTACCCTCTCCATAATGATTCTCTCTATACTACCCTCTCAACAATGATCCTCTCTCTATACTACCCTCTCAACAATGAACCTCTCTCTATACTACCCTCTCAACAATGATCCTCTCTCTATACTACCCTCTCAACAATGATCCTCTCTCTATACTACCCTCTCCATAATGATACTCTCTATACTACACTCTCCATAATAATCGTCTCTGTATACTACCCTCTCCATAATGATCCTCTCTCTCCATAATTATCCTCTCTCTATACTACCCTCTCAACAATGATCCTCTCTCTATACTACCCTCTCAACAATGATCCTCTCTCTATACTACCCTCTCCATAATGATCCTCTCTATATTACCCTCTCAACAATGATCCTCTCTCTATACTACCCTCTCAACAATGATCCTCTCTCTATACTACCCTCTCATAATGATCCTCTCTCTATACTACCCTCTCCATAATGATTCTCTCTATACTACCCTCTCAACAATGATCCTCTCTCTATACTACCCTCTCAACAATGATCCTCTCTCTATACTACCCTCTCAACAATGATCCTCTCTCTATAACTACCCTCTCAACAATGATCCTCTCTATACTACCCTCTCAACAATGATCCTCTCTCTATACTACCCTCTCAACAATGATCCTCTCTCTATACTACCCTCTCAACAATGATCCTCTCTCTATACTACCCTCTCAACAATGATCCTCTCTCTATACTACCCTCTCCATAATGATATTCTCTATACTACCCTCTCCATAATGATCCTCTCTCTATACTACTCTCTCCATAATGATCCTCTCTCTATACTACCCTCTCCATAATGATACTCTCTATACTACCCTCTCCATAATAATCGTCTCTGTATACTACCCTCTCCATAATGATGCTCTCTATACTACCCTCTCCATAATGATCCTCTCTCTATACTACCCACTCCATAATGATACTCTCTATACTACCCTCTCCATAATAATTGTCTCTGTATACTACCCTCTCCATAATGATGCTCTCTATACTACCCACTCCATAATGATCCTCTCTCTCCATAATGATACTCTCTCTATACTACCCTCTCCATAATGATCCTCTCTCTATACTACCCTCTCCATAATGATTCTCTCTATACTACCCTCTCAACAATGATCCTCTCTCTATACTACCCTCTCAACAATGAACCTCTCTCTATACTACCCTCTCAACAATGATCCTCTCTCTATACTACCCTCTCAACAATGATCCTCTCTCTATACTACCCTCTCAACAATGATCCTCTCTCTATACTACCTCTCAACAATGATCTCTCTATACTACCCTCTCAACAATGATCCTCTCTATACTACCCTCTCAACAATGATCCTCTCTCTATACTACCCTCTCAACAATGATCCTCTCTCTATACTACCCTCTCAACAATGATCCTCTCTCTATACTACCCTCTCAACAATGATCCTCTCTATACTACCCTCTCAACAATGATCCTCTCTCTATACTACCCTCTCAATCATGATCCTCTCTCTATACTACCCTCTCAACAATGATCCTCTCTCTATACTACCTCTCCATAATGATCCTCTCTCTCTATACTACCCTCTCCATAATGATTCTCTCTATACTACCCTCTCAACAATGATCCTCTCTCTATACTACCCTCTCAACAATGATCCTCTCTATACTACCCTCTCAACAATGATCCTCTCTCTATACTACCCTCTCAACAATGATCCTCTCTATACTACCCTCTCCATAATGATCCTCTCTCTATACTACACTCTCCATAATGATCCTCTCTCTGTATACTACCCTCTCCATAATGATCCTCTCTCTATACTACCCTCTCCCTCTCAACAATGATCCTCTCTCTATACTACCCTCTCAACAATGATCCTCTCTATACTACCCTCTCTCCATATGATCCTCTCTATATTACCCTCTCAACAATGATCCTCTCTATACTACCCTCTCAACAATGATCCTCTCTCTATACTACCCTCTCAACAATGATCCTCTCTCTCTATACTACCCTCTCCATAATGATTCTCTCTATACTACCCTCTCAACAATGATCCTCTCTCTACTACCCTCTCAACAATGATCCTCTCTCTATACTACCCTCTCAACAATGATCCCTCTATACTACCCTCTCAACAATGATCCTCTCTCTATACTACCCTCTCAACAATGATCCTTCTCTATACTACCCTCTCAATAATGATCCTCTCTCTATACTACCTCTCCATAATGATCCTCTCTCTATACTACCCTCTCCATAATGATACTCTCTCTCTATACTACCCTCTCCATAATAATCCTCTGTATACTACCCTCTCCATAATGATGCTCTCTATACTACCCTCTCCATAATGATCCTCTCTCTATACTACCCACTCCATAATGATACTCTCTATACTACCCTCTCCATAATAATTGTCTCTGTATACTACCCTCTCCATAATGATGCTCTCTATACTACCCACTCCATAATGATCCTCTCTCTCCATAATGATACTATACTACCTCTCATAATGATCCTCTCTATACTACCTCTCCATAATGATTCTCTCTATACTACCCTCTCAACAATGATCCTCTCTCTATACTACCCTCTCAACAATGAACCTCTCTCTATACTACCCTCTCAACAATGATCCTCTCTCTATACTACCCTCTCAACAATGATCCTCTCTCTATACTACCCTCTCAACAATGATCCTCTCTCTATAATACCCTCTCAACAATGATCCTCTCTCTATACTACCCTCTCAACAATGATCCTCTCTCTATACTACCCTCTCAACAATGATCCTCTCTCTATAATACCCTCTCAACAATGATCCTCTCTCTATACTACCCTCTCAACAATGATCCTCTCTCTATACTACCCTCTCAACAATGATCCTCTCTATACTACCCTCTCAACAATGATCCTCTCTATACTACCCTCTCCATCAATGATCCTCTCTCTATACTACCCTCTCAACAATGATCCTCTCTCTATACTACCCTCTCCATAATGATCCTCTCTCTATACTACCCTCTCCATAATGATTCTCTCTATACTACCCTCTCAACAATGATCCTCTCTCTATACTACCCTCTCAACAATGAACCTCTCTCTATACTACCCTCTCAACAATGATCCTCTCTCTATACTACCCTCTCAACAATGATCCTCTCTCTATACTACCCTCTCCATAATGATACTCTCTATACTACACTCTCCATAATAATCGTCTCTGTATACTACCCTCTCCATAATGATCCTCTCTCTCCATAATTATCCTCTCTCTATACTACCCTCTCAACAATGATCCTCTCTCTATACTACCCTCTCAACAATGATCCTCTCTCTATACTACCCTCTCCATAATGATCCTCTCTATATTACCCTCTCAACAATGATCCTCTCTCTATACTACCCTCTCAACAATGATCCTCTCTCTATACTACCCTCTCCATAATGATCCTCTCTCTCTCTATACTACCCTCTCCATAATGATTCTCTCTATACTACCCTCTCAACAATGATCCTCTCTCTATACTACCCTCTCAACAATGATCCTCTCTCTATACTACCCTCTCAACAATGATCCTCTCTCTATAACACCCTCTCAACAATGAGCCTCTCTATACTACCCTCTCAACAATGATCCTCTCTCTATACTACCCTCTCAACAATGATCCTCTCTACTACCTCTCAACAATGATCCTCTCTCTATACTACCCTCTCAACAATGATCCTCTCTCTATACTACCCCCTCTCCATAATGATCTCTATATCTACCTCTCCATAATGATATTCTCTATACTACCCTCTCAATAATGATCCTCTCTCTATACTACCTCTCATAATGATCCTCTCTCTATACTACCCTCTCCATAATGATCCTCTCTATACTACCCTCTCCATAATAATCTCTCTCTATACTACCCTCTCCATAATGATGCTCTCTATACTACCTCTCCATAATGATCCTCTCTCTATACTACCCTCTCATAATGATCCTCTCTATACTACCCTCTCCATAATGATCTACCCTCTCACAATGATCCTCTCTATACTACCCTCTCCATAATGATCCTCTCTCTCCATAATGATACTCTCTCTATACTACCCTCTCCATAATGATCCTCTCTCTATACTACCCTCTCCATAATGATTCTCTCTATACTACCCTCTCAACAATGATCCTCTCTCTATACTACCCTCTCAACAATGATCCTCTCTCTATACTACCCTCTCAACAATGATCCTCTCTCTATACTACCCTCTCAACAATGATCCTCTCTCTATACTACCCTCTCAACAATGATCCTCTCTCTATAATACCCTCTCAACAATGATCCTCTCTCTATACTACCCTCTCAACAATGATCCTCTCTCTATACTACCCTCTCAACAATGATCCTCTCTATACTACCCTCTCAACAATGATCCTCTCTCTATACTACCCTCTCAACAATGATCCTCTCTAACTACCCTCTCAACAATGAACCTCTCTCTATACTACCCTCTCAACAATGATCCTCTCTCTATACTACCCTCTCAATCAATGATCCTCTCTCTATACTACCCTCTCAACAATGATCCTCTCTATACTACCCTCTCCATAATGATCTCTCTCTCTATACCCCTCTCCATAATGATCCTCTCTCTATACTACCCTCTCAACAATGATCCTCTCTCTATACTACCCTCTCAACAATGAACCTCTCTCTATACTACCCTCTCAACAATGATCCTCTCTCTATACTACCCTCTCAACAATGATCCTCTCTCTATACTACCCTCTCCATAATGATCCTCTCTATACTACCTCTCCAACAATGATCCTCTGTATACTACCCTCTCATAATGATCCTCTCTCTCCATAATACCTCTCATACAATGATGATCCTCTCTCTATACTACCCTCAACAATGATCCTCTCTCTATACTACCCTCTCAACATAATGATCCTCTCTATACTACCCTCTCAACAATGATCCTCTCTATACTACCCTCTCTCAACAATGATCCTCTCTCTATACTACCCTCTCCATAATGATCCTCTCTCTCTATACTACCCTCTCTAATGATCCTCTCTATACTACCTCTCAACAATGATCCTCTCTATACTACCCTCTCAACAATGATCCTCTCTATACTACCCTCTCAACAATGATCCTCTCTCTATACTACCCTCTCAACAATGATCCTCTCTCTATACTACCCTCTCAATAATGATCCTCTCTCTATACTACCCTCTCCATAATGATCCTGTCTCTATACTACCCTCTCAACAATGATCCTCTCTCTATACTACCCTCTCAACAATGATCCTCTCTCTATACTACCCTCTCCATAATGATCCTCTCTCTATACTTCCCTCTCATAATGATCCTCTCTCTATACTACCCTCTCAACAATGATCCTCTCTCTCTATACTACCCTCTCAACAATGATCCTCTCTCTATACTACCCTCTCAACAATGATCCTCTCTATACTACCCTCTCAACAATGATCCTCTCTCTATACTACCCTCTCAACAATGATCCTCTCTCTATACTACCCTCTCAACAATGATCCTCTCTCTATACTACCCTCTCAACAATGATCCTCTATACTACCTCTCAACAATGATCCTCTCTCTATACTACCCTCTCAACAATGATCCTCTCTCTATAATACCCTCTCAACAATGATCCTCTCTATACTACCCTCTCAACAATGATCCTCTCTATACTACCCTAACAATGATCCTCTCTCTATAATACCCTCTCAACAATGATCCTCTCTCTATACTACCCTCTCAACAATGATCCTCTCTCTATACTACCCTCTCAACAATGATCCTCCTATACTACCCTCTCAACAATGATCCTCTCTCTATACTACCCTCTCAATCTCTCTATACTACCCTCTCAACAATGATCCTCTCTCTATACTACCCTCTCCATAATGATCCTCTCTCTCTCTATACTACCCTCTCCATAATGATTCTCTCTATACTACCCTCTCAACAATGATCCTCTCTCTATACTACCCTCTCAACAATGAACCTCTCTCTATACTACCCTCTCAACAATGATCCTCTCTCTATACTACCCTCTCAACAATGATCCTCTCTCTATACTACCCTCTCAACAATGATCCTCTCTCTATACTACCCTCTCCATAATGATACTCTCTATACTACCCTCTCCATAATAATCGTCTCTGTATACTACCCTCTCCATAATGATCCTCTCTCTCCATAATTATACTCTCTCTATACTACCCTCTCCATAATGATCCTCTCTATATTACCCTCTCAACAATGATCCTCTCTCTATACTACCCTCTCAACAATGATCCTCTCTCTATACTACCCTCTCCATAATGATCCTCTCTCTCTCTATACTACCCTCTCCATAATGATTCTCTCTATACTACCCTCTCAACAATGATCCTCTCTCTATACTACCCTCTCAACAATGAACCTCTCTCTATACTACCCTCTCAACAATGATCCTCTCTCTATACTACCCTCTCAACAATGATCCTCTCTCTATACTACCCTCTCAACAATGATCCTCTCTCTATAATACCCTCTCAACAATGATCCTCTCTCTATACTACCCTCTCAACAATGATCATCTCTCTATAATACCCTCTCAACAATGATCCTCTCTCTACTACCCTCTCAACAATGATCCTCTCTATAACACCCTCTCAACAATGAGCCTCTCTCTATACTACCCTCTCAACAATGATCCTCTCTCTATACTACCCTCTCAACAATGATCCTCTCTCTATACTACCCTCTCAACAATGATCCTCTCTCTATACTACCCTCTCAACAATGATCCTCTCTCTATACTACCCTCTCAACAATGATCCTCTCTCTATACTACCCTCTCAACAATGATCCTCTCTCTATACTACCCTCTCAACAATGATCCTCTCTCTATACTACCCTCTCAACAATGATCCTCTATACTACCTTCTCATAATGATCCTCTCTATACTACCCTCTCAACAATGATCCTCTCTCTATACTACCCTCTCAACAATGATCCTCTCTCTATACTACCCTCTCAACAATGATCCTCTCTCTATACTACCCTCTCAACAATGATCCTCTCTCTATACTACCCTCTCCAACAATGATCCTCTCTATACTACCCTCTCAACAATGATCCTCTCTCAATACACCCTCTCAACAATGATCCTCTCTCTATACTACCCTCTCAACAATGATCCTCTCTCTATACTACCCTCTCAACAATGATCCTCTCTCTATACTACCCTCTCAACAATGATCCTCTCTCTATACTACCCTCTCAACAATGATCCTCTATACTACCCTCTCAACAATGATCCTCTCTCTATACTACCCTCTCAACAATGATCCTCTCTCTATACTACCCTCTCAACAATGATCCTCTCTATACTACCCTCTCAACAATGATCCTCTCTCTATACTACCCTCTCAACAATGATCCTCTCTCTATACTACCCTCTCAACAATGATCCTCTCTCTATACTACCCTCTCAACAATGATCCCTCTCTATACTACCCTCTCAATAATGATCCTCTCTCTCTATACCCCTCTCAACAATGATCCTCTCTATACTACCCTCTCAACAATGATCCTCTCTCTATACTACCCTCTCAACAATGATCCTCTCTCTATACTACCCTCTCAACAATGATCCTCTCTCTACTACTACCTCTCAACAATGATCCTCTCTATACTACCCTCTCAACAATGATCCTCTCTCTATACTACCTCTCCATACAATGATCCTCTCTCTATACTACCCTCTCAACAATGATTATCCTCTCTATACTACCCTCTCAACAATGATCCTCTCTATACTACCCTCTCAACAATGATCCTCTCTCTATACTACCCTCTCAACAATGATCCTCTCTATACTACCCTCTCAACAATGATCCTCTCTCTATACTACCCTCTCATAATGATCCTCTCTATACTACCCTCTCAACAATGATCCTCTCTCTATACTACCCTCTCAACAATGATCCTCTCTCTATACTACCCTCTCAACAATGATCCTCTCTCTATACTACCCTCTCAACAATGATCCTCTCTCTATACTACCCTCTCAACAATGATCCTCTCTCTACTACCCTCTCAACAATGATCCTCTCTCTATACTACCTCTCAACAATGATCCTCTCTCTATACTACCCTCTCAACAATGATCCTCTCTCTATACTACCCTCTCAACAATGATCCTCTCTCTATACTACCCTCTCAACAATGATCCTCTCTCTATACTACCCTCTCAACAATGATCCTCTCTCTATACTACCCTCTCAACAATGATCCTCTCTCTATACTACCCTCTCAACAATGATCCTCTCTCTATACTACCCTCTCAACAATGATCCTCTCTATACTACCCTCTCAACAATGATCCTCTCTCTATACTACCCTCTCCATAATGATTCTCTCTATACTACCCTCTCAACAATGATCCTCTCTATACTACCCTCTCAACAATGATCCTCTCTCTATACTACCCTCTCAACAATGATCCTCTCTCTATACTACCCTCTCAACAATGATCCTCTCTCTATACTACCCTCTCAACAATGATCCTCTCTCTATAATACCCTCTCAACAATGATCCTCTCTCTATACTACCCTCTCAACAATGATCATCTCTCTATAATACCCTCTCAACAATGATCCTCTCTCTATACTACCCTCTCAACAATGATCCTCTCTCTATAACACCCTCTCAACAATGAGCCTCTCTCTATACTACCCTCTCAACAATGATCCTCTCTCTATAATACCCTCTCAACAATGATCCTCTCTCTATACTACCCTCTCAACAATGATCCTCTCTCTATACTACCCTCTCAACAATGATCCTCTCTCTATACTACCCTCTCCATAATGATTCTCTCTATACTACCCTCTCAACAATGATCCTCTCTCTATACTACCCTCTCAACAATGAACCTCTCTCTATACTACCCTCTCAATAATGATCCTCTCTCTATACTACCATCTCAACAATGATCCTCTCTCTATACTACCCTCTCAACAATGATCCTCTCTCTATAATACCCTCTCAACAATGATCCTCTCTCTATACTACCCTCTCAACAATGATCATCTCTCTATAATACCCTCTCAACAATGATCCTCTCTCTATACTACCCTCTCAACAATGATCCTCTCTCTATAACACCCTCTCAACAATGATCCTCTCTCTATACTACCCTCTCAACAATGATCCTCTCTCTATACTACCCTCTCAACAATGATCCTCTCTCTATACTACCCTCTCAACAATGATCCTCTCTCTATACTACCCTCTCAACAATGATCCTCTCTCTATACTACCCTCTCAACAATGATCCTCTCTCTATACTACCCTCTCAACAATGATCCTCTCTCTATACTACCCTCTCAACAATGATCCTCTCTCTATACTACCCTCTCAACAATGATCCTCTCTCTATACTACCCTCTCAACAATGATCCTCTCTCTATACTACCCTCTCAACAATGATCCTCTCTCTATACTACCCTCTCAACAATGATCCTCTCTCTATACTACCCTCTCAACAATGATCCTCTCTCTATACTACCCTCTCAACAATGATCCTCTCTCTATACTACCCTCTCAACAATGATCCTCTCTCTATACTACCCTCTCAACAATGATCCTCTCTCTATACTACCCTCTCCATAGTGATCCTCTCTCTATACTACCCTCTCAACAATGATCCTCTCTCTATACTACCCTCTCCATAGTGATCCTCTCTCTATACTACCCTCTCCATAATTATCCTCTCTCTATACTACCCTCTCCATAATGATCCTCTCTATATTACCCTCTCAACAATGATCCTCTCTCTATACTACCCTCTCAACAATGATCCTCTCTCTATACTACCCTCTCCATAATGATCCCCTCTCTCTATACTACCCTCTCCATAATGATCCCCTCTCTCTATACTACCCTCTCCATAATGATCCTCTCTCTATACTACCCTCTCAACAATGATCCTCTCTCTATACTACCCTCTCAACAATGAACATCTCTCTATACTACCCTCTCAACAATTATCCTCTCTCTATACTACCCTCTCAACAATGATCCTCTCTCTATACTACCCTCTCAACAATGATCCTCTCTCTATAATACCCTCTCAACAATGATCCTCTCTCTATACTACCCTCTCAACAATGATCATCTCTCTATAATACCCTCTCAACAATGATCCTCTCTCTATACTACCCTCTCAACAATGATCCTCTCTCTACTACCCTCTCAACAATGAGCCTCTCTCTATACTACCCTCTCAACAATGATCCTCTCTCTATACTACCCTCTCAACAATGATCCTCTCTCTATACTACCCTCTCAACAATGATCCTCTCTCTATACTACCCTCTCCAAAATGATCCTCTCTCTATACTACCCTCTCATAATGATCTCTCTATAATACCCTCTCAACAATGATCCTCTCTCTACTACCCTCTCATAATGATCCTCTCTCTCATAACTACCCTCTCAATAATGATCCTCTCTCTATACTACCCTCTCAACAATGATCCTCTCTCTATACTACCCTCTCAACAATGATCCTCTCTCTATACTACCCTCTCAACAATGATCTCTCTCTATACTACCCTCTCAACAATGATCCTCTCTCTATACTACCCTCTCAACAATGATCCTCTCTCTATACTACCCTCTCAACAATGATCCTCTCTCTATACTACCCTCTCAACAATGATCCTCTCTATATACTACCCTCTCAACAATGATCCTCTCTCTATACTACCCTCTCAACAATGATCCTCTCTCTATACTACCCTCTCAACAATGATCCTCTCTCTATACTACCCTCTCAACAATGATCCTCTCTCTATAATACCCTCTCAACAATGATCCTCTCTCTATACTACCCTCTCAACAATGATCCTCTCTCTATACTACCCTCTCAACAATGATCCTCTCTCTATACTACCCTCTCAACAATGATCCTCTCTCTATACTACCCTCTCAACAATGATCCTCTCTCTATACTACCCTCTCAACAATGATCCTCTCTCTATACTACCCTCTCAACAATGATCCTCTCTCTATACTACCCTCTCAACAATGATCCTCTCTCTATACTACCCTCTCAACAATGATCCTCTCTCTATACTACCCTCTCAATAATGATCCTCTCTCTCTATACTACCCTCTCCATAATTATTCTCTCTACTACCCTCTCAACAATGATCCTCTCTCTATACTACCCTCTCAACAATGATCCTCTCTCTATACTACCCTCTCAACAATGATCCTCTCTCTATACTACCCTCTCCATACCTGATCTCTCTATACTACCCTCTCCATAATGATTCTCTCTATACTACCCTCTCAACAATGATCCTCTCTCTATACTACCCTCTCAACAATGATCCTCTCTCTATACTACCCTCTCAACAATGATCCTCTCTCTATACTACCCTCTCAACAATGATCCTCTCTCTATAACTACCCTCTCAACAATGATCCTCTCTCTATACTACCCTCTCAACAATGATCCTCTCTCTATACTACCCTCTCAACAATGATCCTCTCTCTATACTACCCTCTCAACAATGATCCTCTCTCTATACTACCCTCTCAACAATGATCCTCTCTCTATACTACCCTCTCAACAATGATCCTCTCTCTATACTACCCTCTCAACAATGATCCTCTCTATAACTACCCTCTCAACAATGATCCTCTCTCTATACTACCCTCTCAACAATGATCCTCTCTCTATAATACCCTCTCAACAATGATCCTCTCTCTATACTACCCTCTCAACAATGATCCTCTCTCTATAATACCCTCTCAACAATGATCCTCTCTCTATACTACCCTCTCAACAATGATCCTCTCTCTATACTACCCTCTCAACAATGATCCTCTCTCTATACTACCCTCTCAACAATGATCCTCTCTCTATACTACCCTCTCAACAATGATCCTCTCTCTCTATACTACCCTCTCCATAATGATTCTCTCTATACTACCCTCTCAACAATGATCCTCTCTCTATACTACCCTCTCAACAATGAACCTCTCTCTATACTACCCTCTCAACAATGATCCTCTCTCTATACTACCCTCTCAACAATGATCCTCTCTCTATACTACCCTCTCAACAATGATCCTCTCTCTATACTACCCTCTCAACAATGATCCTCTCTCTATACTACCCTCTCAACAATGATCATCTCTCTATACTACCCTCTCAACAATGATCCTCTCTCTATACTACCCTCTCAACAATGATCCTCTCTCTATACTACCCTCTCAACAATGATCCTCTCTCTATACTACCCTCTCAACAATGATCCTCTCTCTATACTACCCTCTCAACAATGATCCTCTCTCTATACTACCCTCTCAACAATGATCCTCTCTCTATAACTACCCTCTCAACAATGATCCTCTCTCTATACTACCCTCTCAACAATGATCCTCTCTCTATACTACCCTCTCAACAATGATCCTCTCTCTATACTACCCTCTCAACAATGATCCTCTCTCTATACTACCCTCTCAACAATGATCCTCTCTCTATACTACCCTCTCAACAATGATCCTCTCTCTATACTACCCTCTCAACAATGATCCTCTCTCTATACTACCCTCTCAACAATGATCCTCTCTCTATACTACCCTCTCAACAATGATCCTCTCTCTATACTACCCTCTCAACAATGATCCTCTCTCTACTACCCTCTCAACAATGATCCTCTCTCATACACCCTCTCCATGATCCTCTCTCTATACTACCCTCTCAACAATGATCCTCTCTCTATACTACCCTCTCAACAATGATCCTCTCTCTATACTACCCTCTCAACAATGATCCTCTCTCTATACTACCTCTCAACAATGATCCTCTCTCTATACTACCCCTCTCAACAATGATCCTCTCTCTATACTACCTCTCAACAATGATCCTCTCTATACTACCCTCTCAACAATGATCCTCTCTCTATACTACCCTCTCAATAATGATCCTCTCTCTATACTACCCTCTCAACAATGATCCTCTCTCTCTCTCAACAATGATCCTCTCTATACTACCCTCTCAACAATGATCCTCTCTCTATACTACCCTCTCAACAATGATCCTCTCTCTATACTACCCTCTCAACAATGATCCTCTCTCTATACTACCCTCTCAACAATGATCCTCTCTCTATAATACCCTCTCAACAATGATCCTCTCTCTATACTACCCTCTCAACAATGATCATCTCTCTATAATACCCTCTCAACAATGATCCTCTCTCTATACTACCCTCTCAACAATGATCCTCTCTCTATACTACCCTCTCAACAATGATCCTCTCTCTATACTACCCTCTCAACAATGATCCTCTCTCTATAATACCCTCTCAACAATGATCCTCTCTCTATACTACCCTCTCAACAATGATCCTCTCTCTATACTACCCTCTCAATAATGATCCTCTCTCTCTATACTACCCTCTCAACAATGATCCTCTCTCTATACTACCCTCTCAACAATGATCCTCTCTCTATACTACCCTCTCAACAATGATCCTCTCTCTATACTACCTCTCAAATTATCTCTCTATACTACCCTCTCAACAATGATCCTCTCTCTATACTACCCTCTCAACAATGATCCTCTCTCTATACTACCCTCTCAACAATGATCCTCTCTCTATACTACCCTCTCAACAATGATCCTCTCTCTATACTACCCTCTCAACAATGATCCTCTCTCTATACTACCCTCTCAACAATGATCCTCTCTCTATAACTACCCTCTCAACAATGATCCTCTCTCACTACCCTCTCAATAATGATCCTCTCTCTATACTACCCTCTCCAACAATGATCCTCTCTCTATACTACCCTCTCAACAATGAACCTCTCTCTATACTACCCTCTCAACAATGATCCTCTCTCTATACTACCCTCTCAACAATGATCCTCTCTCTATACTACCCTCTCAACAATGATCCTCTCTCTATAATACCCTCTCAACAATGATCCTCTCTCTATACTACCCTCTCAACAATGATCCTCTCTCTATACTACCCTCTCAACAATGATCCTCTCTCTATACTACCCTCTCAACAATGATCCTCTCTCTATACTACCCTCTCAACAATGATCCTCTCTCTATACTACCCTCTCAACAATGATCCTCTCTCTATACTACCCTCTCAACAATGATCCTCTCTCTATACTACCCTCTCCATAATGATCCTCTCTCTCTCTATACTACCCTCTCCATAATGATTCTCTCTATACTACCCTCTCAACAATGATCCTCTCTCTATACTACCCTCTCAACAATGAACCTCTCTCTATACTACCCTCTCAACAATGATCCTCTCTCTATACTACCCTCTCAACAATGATCCTCTCTCTCTATACTACCCTCTCCAACAATGATCCTCTCTCTATACTACCCTCTCAACAATGATCCTCTCTCTATACTACCCTCTCAACAATGATCCTCTCTCTATACTACCCTCTCAACAATGATCCTCTCTCTATACCCCTCTCAACAATGATCCTCTCTCTATACTACCCTCTCAACAATGATCCTCTCTCTATAATACCCTCTCAACAATGATCCTCTCTCTATACTACCCTCTCAACAATGATCCTCTCTCTATAATACCCTCTCAACAATGAGCCTCTCTCTATACTACCCTCTCAACAATGATCCTCTCTCTATAATACCCTCTCAACAATGATCCTCTCTCTATACTACCCTCTCAACAATGATCCTCTCTCTATACTACCCTCTCAACAATGATCCTCTCTCTATACTACCCTCTCAATAATGATCCTCTCTCTATACTACCCTCTCCATAATTATCCTCTCTCTATACTACCCTCTCAACAATGATCCTCTCTCTATACTACCCTCTCAACAATGATCCTCTCTCTATACTACCCTCTCAACAATGATCCTCTCTCTATACTACCCTCTCAACAATGATCCTCTCTCTATACTACCCTCTCAACAATGATCCTCTCTCTATACTACCCTCTCAACAATGATCCTCTCTCTATACTACCCTCTCAACAATGATCCTCTCTCTATACTACCCTCTCATAATACCCTCTCCCTCCTCAACAATGATCCTCTCTCTATACTACCCTCTCAACAATGATCCTCTCTCTATACTACCCTCTCAACAATGATCCTCTCTCTATACTACCCTCTCAACAATGATCCTCTCTCTATACTACCCTCTCAACAATGATCCTCTCTCTATACTACCCTCTCAACAATGATCCTCTCTCTATACTACCCTCTCAACAATGATCCTCTCTCTATACTACCCTCTCAACAATGATCCTCTCTCTATACTACCCTCTCAACAATGATCCTCTCTCTATACTACCCTCTCAACAATGATCCTCTCTCTATACTACCCTCTCAACAATGATCCTCTCTCTATACTACCCTCTCAACAATGATCCTCTCTCTATACTACCCTCTCAACAATGATCCTCTCTCTATACTACCCTCTCCATAATGATCTCTCTATACTACCCTCTCAACAATGATCCTCCTCTCTACTACCCTCTCAACAATGATCCTCTCTCTATACTACCCTCTCAACAATGATCCTCTCTCTATACTACCCTCTCAACAATGATCCTCTCTCTATACTACCCTCTCAACAATGATCCTCTCTCTATACTACCCTCTCAACAATGATCCTCTCTCTATACTACCCTCTCAACAATGATCCTCTCTATACTACCCTCTCAACAATGATCCTCTCTCTATACTACCCTCTCAACAATGATCCTCTCTCTATACTACCCTCTCAACAATGATCCTCTCTATACTACCCTCTCAACAATGATCCTCTCTCTATACTACCCTCTCAACAATGATCCTCTCTCTATACTACCCTCTCAACAATGATCCTCTCTCTCTCTATACTACCCTCTCCAAATGATCCTCTCTCTATACTACCCTCTCAACAATGATCCTCTCTCTATACTACCCTCTCAACAATGATCCTCTCTCTATACTACCCTCTCAACAATGATCCTCTCTCTATACTACCCTCTCAACAATGATCCTCTCTCTATACTACCCTCTCAACAATGATCCTCTCTCTATACTACCCTCTCAACAATGATCCTCTCTCTATACTACCCTCTCAACAATGATCATCTCTCTATACTACCCTCTCAACAATGATCCTCTCTCTATACTACCCTCTCAACAATGATCCTCTCTATACTACCCTCTCAACAATGATCCTCTCTCTATACTACCCTCTCAACAATGATCCTCTCTCTATACTACCCTCTCAACAATGATCCTCTCTCTATACTACCCTCTCAACAATGATCCTCTCTCTATACTACCCTCTCAACAATGATCCTCTCTCTATACTACCCTCTCAACAATGATCCTCTCTCTATACTACCCTCTCAACAATGATCCTCTCTCTATACTACCCTCTCAACAATGATCCTCTCTCTATACTACCCTCTCAACAATGATCCTCTCTCTATACTACCCTCTCAACAATGATCCTCTCTCTATACTACCCTCTCAACAATGATCCTCTCTCTATACTACCCTCTCAACAATGATCCTCTCTCTATAATACCCTCTCAACAATGATCCTCTCTCTATACTACCCTCTCAACAATGATCATCTCTCTATACTACCCTCTCTCAACAATGATCCTCTCTCTATACTACCCTCTCAACAATGATCCTCTCTCTATACTACCCTCTCAACAATGATCCTCTCTCTATACTACCCTCTCAACAATGATCCTCTCTCTATACTACCCTCTCAACAATGATCCTCTCTCTATACTACCCTCTCAACAATGATCCTCTCTCTATACTACCCTCTCAACAATGATCCTCTCTCTATACTACCCTCTCAACAATGATCCTCTCTCTATACTACCCTCTCAACAATGATCCTCTCTCTATACTACCCTCTCAACAATGATCCTCTCTCTATACTACCCTCTCCATAATGATCCTCTCTCTCTCTATACTACCCTCTCAACAATGATCCTCTCTATACTACCCTCTCAACAATGATCCTCTCTCTATACTACCCTCTCAACAATGATCCTCTCTCTATACTACCCTCTCAACAATGATCCTCTCTCTATACTACCCTCTCAACAATGATCCTCTCTCTATACTACCCTCTCAACAATGATCCTCTCTCTATACTACCCTCTCAACAATGATCCTCTCTCTACTACCCTCTCAACAATGATCCTCTCTCTATACTACCCTCTCAACAATGATCCTCTCTCTATACTACCCTCTCAACAATGATCCTCTCTCTATACTACCCTCTCAACAATGATCCTCTCTCTATACTACCCTCTCAACAATGATCCTCTCTCTATACTACCCTCTCAACAATGATCCTCTCTCTATACTACCCTCAACAATGATCCTCTCTCTATACTACCCTCTCAACAATGAACATCTCTCTATACTACCCTCTCAACAATTATCCTCTCTCTATACTACCCTCTCAACAATGATCCTCTCTCTATACTACCCTCTCAACAATGATCCTCTCTCTATAATACCCTCTCAACAATGATCCTCTCTCTATACTACCCTCTCAACAATGATCCTCTCTATAATACCCTCTCAACAATGATCCTCTCTCTATACTACCCTCTCAACAATGATCCTCTCTCTATAACACCCTCTCAACAATGAGCCTCTCTCTATACTACCCTCTCAACAATGATCCTCTCTCTATACTACCCTCTCAACAATGATCCTCTCTCTATACTACCCTCTCAACAATGATCCTCTCTCTCTCTATACTACCCTCTCCATAATGATCCTCTCTCTATACTACCCTCTCAACAATGATCCTCTCTCTATACTACCCTCTCAACAATGATCCTCTCTCTATACTACCCTCTCAACAATGATCCTCTCTCTATACTACCCTCTCAACAATGATCCTCTCTCTATACTACCCTCTCAACAATGATCCTCTCTCTATACTACCCTCTCAACAATGATCCTCTCTCTATACTACCCTCTCAACAATGATCCCTCTCTCTATACTACCCTCTCAACAATGATCCTCTCTCTATACTACCCTCTCAAATGATCCTCTCTCTCCCTCTCAACAATGATCCTCTCTCTATACTACCCTCTCAACAATGATCCTCTCTCTATACTACCCTCTCAACAATGATCCTCTCTCTATACTACCCTCTCAACAATGATCCTCTCTCTATACTACCCTCTCAACAATGATCCTCTCTCTATACTACCCTCTCAACAATGATCCTCTCTCTATACTACCCTCTCAACAATGATCCTCTCTCTCTATACTACCCTCTCCATAATGATTCTCTCTATACTACCCTCTCAACAATGATCCTCTCTCTATACTACCCTCTCAACAATGAACATCTCTCTATACTACCCTCTCAACAATTATCCTCTCTCTATACTACCCTCTCAACAATGATCCTCTCTCTATACTACCCTCTCAACAATGATCCTCTCTCTATAATACCCTCTCAACAATGATCCTCTCTCTATACTACCCTCTCAACAATGATCATCTCTCTATAATACCCTCTCAACAATGATCCTCTCTCTATACTACCCTCTCAACAATGATCCTCTCTCTATAACACCCTCTCAACAATGAGCCTCTCTCTATACTACCCTCTCAACAATGATCCTCTCTCTATAATACCCTCTCAACAATGATCCTCTCTCTATACTACCCTCTCCATAATGATCCTCTCTCTCTCTATACTACCCTCTCCATAATTATTCTCTCTATACTACCCTCTCAACAATGATCCTCTCTCTATACTACCCTCTCAACAATGATCCTCTCTCTATACTACCCTCTCAACAATGATCCTCTCTCTATACTACCCTCTCAACAATGATCCTCTCTCTATACTACCCTCTCAACAATGATCCTCTCTCTATACTACCCTCTCAACAATGATCCTCTCTATACTACCCTCTCAACAATGATCCTCTCTCTATACTACCCTCTCCATAATGATCCTCTCTCTATACTACCCTCTCAACAATGATCCTCTCTCTATACCCTCTCAACAATGATCCTCTCTCTATACTACCCTCTCAACAATGATCCTCTCTCTATAACTACCCTCTCAACAATGATCCTCTCTCTATACTACCCTCTCAACAATGATCCTCTCTCTATACTACCCTCTCAACAATGATCCTCTCCTATACTACCCTCTCAACAATGATCCTCTCTCTATACTACCCTCTCAACAATGATCCTCTCTCTATACTACCCTCTCAACAATGATCCTCTCTCTATACTACCCTCTCAACAATGATCCTCTCTCTATACTACCCTCTCAACAATGATCCTCTCTCTATACTACCCTCTCAACAATGATCCTCTCTCTATACTACCCTACCTCTCCAACAATGATCCTCTCTCTCTCTACTACCCTCTCAACAATGATCTCTCTATACTACCCTCTCAACAATGATCCTCTCTCTATACTACCCTCTCAACAATGATCCTCTCTCTATACTACCCTCTCAACAATGATCCTCTCTCTATACTACCCTCTCAACAATGATCCTCTCTCTATACTACCCTCTCAACAATGATCCTCTCTCTATACTACCCTCTCAACAATGATCCTCTCTCTATACTACCCTCTCAACAATGATCCTCTCTCTATACTACCCTCTCAACAATGATCCTCTCTCTATACTACCCTCTCAACAATGATCCTCTCTCTATACTACCCTCTCAACAATGATCCTCTCTCTATACTACCCTCTCAACAATGATCATCTCTCTATAATACCCTCTCAACAATGATCCTCTCTCTATACTACCCTCTCAACAATGATCCTCTCTCTATAACACCCTCTCAACAATGATCCTCTCTCTATACTACCCTCTCAACAATGATCCTCTCTCTATACTACCCTCTCAACAATGATCCTCTCTCTATACTACCCTCTCAACAATGATCCTCTCTCTATACTACCCTCTCAACAATGATCCTCTCTCTATACTACCCTCTCAACAATGATCCTCTCTCTCTATACTACCCTCTCCATAATGATTCTCTCTATACTACCCTCTCAACAATGATCCTCTCTCTATACTACCCTCTCAACAATGAACATCTCTCTATACTACCCTCTCAACAATGATCCTCTCTCTATACTACCCTCTCAACAATGATCCTCTCTCTCTGTACTACCCTCTCAACAATGATCCTCTCTCTATAATACCCTCTCAACAATGATCCTATCTCTATACTACCCTCTCAACAATGATCCTCTCTCTATACTACCCTCTCCATAATGATCCTCTCTCTCTCTATACTACCCTCTCCATAATTATTCTCTCTATACTACCCTCTCAACAATGATCCTCTCTCTATACTACCCTCTCAACAATGATCCTCTCTCTATAACACCCTCTCAACAATGATCCTCTCTCTATACTACCCTCTCAACAATGATCCTCTCTCTATACTACCCTCTCAACAATGATCCTCTCTCTATACTACCCTCTCAACAATGATCCTCTCTCTATACTACCCTCTCAACAATGATCCTCTCTCTATACTACCCTCTCAACAATGATCCTCTCTCTATACTACCCTCTCAACAATGATCCTCTCTCTATACTACCCTCTCACAATGATCCTCTCTCTATAATCTCAACAATGATCCTCTCTCTATACTACCCTCTCAACAATGATCCTCTCTCTATACTCTCAACAATGATCCTCTCTCTATACTACCCTCTCAACAATGATCCTCTCTATACTACCCTCTCAACAATGATCCTCTCTCTATACTACCCTCTCAACAATGATCCTCTCTCTATACTACCCTCTCAACAATCCTCTCCTCTCTCTACCCTCTCAACAATGATCCTCTCTCTATACTACCCTCTCAACAATGATCCTCTCTCTATACTACCCTCTCAACAATGATCCTCTCTCAACAATGATCCTCTCTCTATACTACCCTCTCAACAATGATCCTCTCTCTATACTACCCTCTCAACAATGATCCTCTCTCTATACAACAATGATCCTCTCTCTATACTACCCTCTCAACAATGATCCTCTCTCTATACTACCCTCTCAACAATGATCCTCTCTCTATACTACCCTCTCAACAATGATCCTCTCTCTATACTACCCTCTCAACAATGATCCTCTCTCTATACTACCCTCTCAACAATGATCCTCTCTCTATACTACCCTCTCAACAATGATCCTCTCTCTATACTACCCTCTCAACAATGATCCTCTCTCTATACTACCCTCTCAACAATGATCCTCTCTCTATACTACCCTCTCAACAATGATCCTCTCTCTATACTACCCTCTCAACAATGATCCTCTCTCTATACTACCCTCTCAACAATGATCCTCTCTCTATACTACCCTCTCAACAATGATCCTCTCTCTATACTACCCTCTCAACAATGATCCTCTCTCTATAACACCCTCTCAACAATGATCCTCTCTCTATACTACCCTCTCAACAATGATCCTCTCTCTATAATACCCTCTCAACAATGATCCTCTCTCTATACTACCCTCTCAACAATGATCCTCTCTCTATACTACCCTCTCAACAATGATCCTCTCTCTATACTACCCTCTCAACAATGATCCTCTCTCTATACTACCCTCTCAACAATGATCCTCTCTCTATAATACCCTCTCAACAATGATCCTCTCTCTATACTACCCTCTCAACAATGATCCTCTCTCTATACTACCCTCTCAACAATGATCCTCTCTCTATACTACCCTCTCAACAATGATCCTCTCTCCTACCCTCTCTATCCTCTCTATACTACCCTCTCAACAATGATCCTCTCTCTATACTACCCTCTCCATAATGATCCTCTCTCTCTCTATACTACCCTCTCCATAATTATTCTCTCTATACTACCCTCTCAACAATGATCCTCTCTCTATACTACCCTCTCAACAATGATCCTCTCTCTATAACACCCTCTCAACAATGATCCTCTCTCTATACTACCCTCTCAACAATGATCCTCTCTCTATACTACCCTCTCAACAATGATCCTCTCTCTATACTACCCTCTCAACAATGATCCTCTCTCTATACTACCCTCTCAACAATGATCCTCTCTCTATACTACCCTCTCAACAATGATCCTCTCTCTATACTACCCTCTCAACAATGATCCTCTCTCTATACTACCCTCTCAACAATGATCCTCTCTCTACTACCCCTCTCAACAATGATCCTCTCTCTATACTACCCTCTCAACAATGATCCTCTCTCTATACTACCCTCTCAACAATGATCCTCTCTCTATACTACCCTCTCAACAATGATCCTCTCTCTATACTACCCTCTCAACAATGATCCTCTCTCTATACTACCCTCTCAACAATGATCCTCTCTCTATACTACCCTCTCAACAATGATCCTCTCTCTATACTACCCTCTCAACAATGATCCTCTCTCTATACTACCCTCTCAACAATGATCCTCTCTCTATAATACCCTCTCAACAATGATCCTCTCTCTATACTACCCTCTCAACAATGATCATCTCTCTATAATACCCTCTCAACAATGATCCTCTCTCTATACTACCCTCTCAACAATGATCCTCTCTCTATAACTACCCTCTCAACAATGATCTCTCTATACTACCCTCTCAACAATGATCCTCTCTCTATAATACCCTCTCAACAATGATCCTCTCTCTATACTACCCTCTCCATAATGATCCTCTCTCTCTATACTACCCTCTCATAATTATCCTCTCTCTATACTACCCTCTCAACAATGATCCTCTCTCTATACTACCCTCTCAACAATGATCCTCTCTCTATACTACCCTCTCAACAATGATCCTCTCTCTATACTACCCTCTCAACAATGATCCTCTCTCTATACTACCCTCTCAACAATGATCCTCTCTCTATACTACCCTCTCAACAATGATCCTCTCTCTATACTACCCTCTCAACAATGATCCTCTCTCTATACTACCCTCTCAACAATGATCCTCTCTCTATACTACCCTCTCAACAATGATCCTCTCTCTATACTACCCTCTCAACAATGATCCTCTCTCTATACTACCCTCTCAACAATGATCCTCTCTCTATACTACCCTCTCAACAATGATCCTCTCTCTATACTACCCTCTCAACAATGATCCTCTCTCTATACTACCCTCTCAACAATGATCCTCTCTCTATACTACCCTCTCAACAATGATCCCTCTCAACAATGATCCTCTCTCTATACTACCCTCTCAACAATGATCCTCTCTCTATACTACCCTCTCAACAATGATCCTCTCTCTATACTACCCTCTCAACAATGATCCTCTCTATACTACCCTCTCAACAATGATCCTCTCTCTATACTACCCTCTCAACAATGATCCTCTCTCTATACTACCCTCTCCAATGATCCTCTCTCTATACTACCCTCTCAACAATGATCCTCTCTCTATACTACCCTCTCATAATGATCCTCTCTATATACCCTCTCAACAATGATCCTCTCTCTATACTACCCTCTCAACAATGATCCTCTCTCTATACTACCCTCTCAACCCTCTCTCTAACTACCCTCTCATGATCCTCTCTCTATACTACCCTCTCAACAATGATCCTCTCTCTATACTACCCTCTCAACAATGATCCTCTCTCTATACTACCCTCTCAACAATGATCCTCTCTCTATACTACCCTCTCAACAATGATCCTCTCTCTATACTACCCTCTCAACAATGATCCTCTCTCTATACTACCCTCTCAACAATGATCCTCTCTCTATACTACCCTCTCAACAATGATCATCTCTCTATAATACCCTCTCAACAATGATCCTCTCTCTATACTACCCTCTCAACAATGATCCTCTCTCTATAACACCCTCTCAACAATGATCCTCTCTCTATACTACCCTCTCAACAATGATCCTCTCTCTATAATACCCTCTCAACAATGATCCTCTCTCTATACTACCCTCTCAACAATGATCCTCTCTCTATACTACCCTCTCAACAATGATCCTCTCTCTATACTACCCTCTCAACAATGATCCTCTCTCTATACTACCCTCTCCATAATGATCCTCTCTCTCTCTATACTACCCTCTCCATAATTATTCTCTCTATACTACCCTCTCAACAATGATCCTCTCTCTATACTACCCTCTCAACAATGAACCTCTCTCTATACTACCCTCTCAACAATGATCCTCTCTCTATACTACCCTCTCAACAATGATCCTCTCTCTGTACTACCCTCTCAACAATGATCCTCTCTCTATAATACCCTCTCAACAATGATCCTCTCTCTATACTACCCTCTCAACAATGATCCTCTCTCTATACTACCCTCTCAACAATGATCCTCTCTCTATACTACCCTCTCAACAATGATCCTCTCTCTATAACACCCTCTCAACAATGATCCTCTCTCTATACTACCCTCTCAACAATGATCCTCTCTCTATACTACCCTCTCAACAATGATCCTCTCTCTATACTACCCTCTCAACAATGATCCTCTCTCTATACTACCCTCTCAACAATGATCCTCTCTCTATACTACCCTCTCAACAATGATCCTCTCTCTATACTACCCTCTCAACAATGATCCTCTCTCTATACTACCCTCTCAACAATGATCCTCTCTATAATACCCTCTCAACAATGATCCTCTCTCTATACTACCCTCTCAACAATGATCCTCTCTCTATACTACCCTCTCAACAATGATCCTCTCTCTATACTACCCTCTCAACAATGATCCTCTCTCTATACTACCCTCTCAACAATGATCCTCTCTCTATACTACCCTCTCAACAATGATCCTCTCTCTATACTACCCTCTCAACAATGATCCTCTCTATACTACCCTCTCAACAATGATCCTCTCTCTATACTACCCTCTCCATAATGATCCTCTCTCTCTATACTACCCTCTCAACAATGATCCTCTCTCTATACTACCCTCTCAACAATGATCCTCTCTCTATACTACCCTCTCAACAATGATCCTCTCTCTATACTACCCTCTCAACAATGATCCTCTCTCTATACTACCCTCTCAACAATGATCCTCTCTCTATACTACCCTCTCAACAATGATCCTCTCTCTATACTACCCTCTCAACAATGATCCTCTCTCTATACTACCCTCTCAACAATGATCCTCTCTCTATACTACCCTCTCAACAATGATCCTCTCTCTATACTACCCTCTCAACAATGATCCTCTCTCTATAACTACCCTCTCAACAATGATCCTCTCTCTATACTACCCTCTCAACAATGATCCTCTCTCTATACTACCCTCTCAACAATGATCCTCTCTCTATACTACCCTCTCAACAATGATCCTCTCTCTATACTACCCTCTCAACAATGATCCTCTCTCTATACTACCCTCTCAACAATGATCCTCTCTCTATACTACCCTCTCAACAATGATCCTCTCTCTATACTACCCTCTCAACAATGATCCTCTCTCTCTATACTACCCTCTCAACAATGATCCTCTCTCTATACTACCCTCTCAACAATGATCCTCTCTATACTACCCTCTCAACAATGATCCTCTCTCTATACTACCCTCTCAACAATGATCCTCTCTCTATACTACCCTCTCAACAATGATCCTCTCTCTATACTACCCTCTCAACAATGATCCTCTCTCTATACCCCTCTCAACAATGATCCTCTCTCTATACTACCCTCTCAACAATGATCCTCTCTCTATACACCCTCTCAACAATGATCCTCTCTCTATACTACCCTCTCAACAATGATCCTCTCTCTATACTACCCTCTCAACAATGATCCTCTCTCTATACTACCCTCTCAACAATGATCCTCTCTCTATACTACCCTCTCAACAATGATCCTCTCTCTATAACACCCTCTCAACAATGATCCTCTCTCTATACTACCCTCTCAACAATGATCCTCTCTCTATAACACCCTCTCAACAATGATCCTCTCTCTATACTACCCTCTCAACAATGATCCTCTCTCTATACTACCCTCTCAACAATGATCCTCTCTCTATACTACCCTCTCAACAATGATCCTCTCTCTCTATACTACCCTCTCCATAATGATTCTCTCTATACTACCCTCTCAACAATGATCCTCTCTCTATACTACCCTCTCAACAATGAACATCTCTCTATACTACCCTCTCAACAATGATCCTCTCTCTATACTACCCTCTCAACAATGATCCTCTCTCTATACTACCCTCTCAACAATGATCCTCTCTCTATACTACCCTCTCAACAATGATCCTCTCTCTATAACACCCCTCTCAACAATGATCCTCTCTCTATACTACCCTCTCAACAATGATCCTCTCTCTATAATACCCTCTCAACAATGATCCTCTCTCTATACTACCCTCTCAACAATGATCCTCTCTCTATACTACCCTCTCAACAATGATCCTCTCTATACTACCCTCTCAACAATGATCCTCTCTCTATACTACCCTCTCAACAATGATCCTCTCTCTCTCTATACTACCCTCTCCATAATTATTCTCTCTATACTACCCTCTCAACAATGATCCTCTCTCTATACTACCCTCTCAACAATGAACCTCTCTCTATACTACCCTCTCAACAATGATCCTCTCTCTATACTACCCTCTCAACAATGATCCTCTCTCTATACTACCCTCTCAACAATGATCCTCTCTCTATACTACCCTCTCAACAATGATCCTCTCTATACTACCCTCTCAACAATGATCCTCTCTCTATACTACCCTCTCAACAATGATCCTCTCTCTATACTCCCCCTTCAACAATGATCCTCTCTCTATACTACCCTCTCAACAATGATCCTCTCTCTGTACTACCCTCTCAACAATGATCCTCTCTCTATAATACCCTCTCAACAATGATCCTCTCTCTATACTACCCTCTCAACAATGATCCTCTCTCTATACTACCCTCTCAACAATGATCCTCTCTCTATACTACCCTCTCAACAATGATCCTCTCTCTCTATACTACCCTCTCAACAATGAGCCTCTCTCTATACTACCCTCTCAACAATGATCCTCTCTATACTACCCTCTCAACAATGATCCTCTCTCTATACTCTCTCTCTCTACCCTCTCAACAATGATCCTCTCTCTATACTACCCTCTCAACAATGATCCTCTCTCTATACTACCCTCTCAACAATGATCCTCTCTCTATAATACCCTCTCAACAATGATCCTCTCTCTATACTACCCTCTCAACAATGATCCTCTCTCTATACTACCCTCTCAACAATGATCCTCTCTCTATACTACCCTCTCAACAATGATCCTCTCTCTATACTACCCTCTCAACAATGATCCTCTCTCTATACTACCCTCTCCATAGTGATCCTCTCTATACTACCCTCTCAACAATGATCCTCTCTCTATACTACCCTCTCCATAATGATCCTCTCTCTATACTACCCTCTCCATAATTATCCTCTCTCTATACTACCCTCTCCATAATGATCCTCTCTCTATACTACCCTCTCAACAATGATCCTCTCTCTATACTACCCTCTCAACAATGATCCTCTCTCTATACTACCCTCTCAACAATGATCCTCTCTCTATACTACCCTCTCCATAATGATCCTCTCTCTATACTACCCTCTCAACAATGATCCTCTCTCTATACTACCCTCTCAACAATGATCCTCTCTCTATACTACCCTCTCAACAATGATCCTCTCTCTATACTACCCTCTCAACAATGATCCTCTCTCTATACTACCCTCTCAACAATGATCCTCTCTCTATACTACCCTCTCAACAATGATCCTCTCTCTATAATACCCTCTCAACAATGATCCTCTCTCTATACTACCCTCTCAACAATGATCATCTCTCTATAATACCCTCTCAACAATGATCCTCTCTCTATACTACCCTCTCAACAATGATCCTCTCTCTATAACACCCTCTCAACAATGAGCCTCTCTCTATACTACCCTCTCAACAATGATCCTCTCTCTATAATACCCTCTCAACAATGATCCTCTCTCTATACTACCCTCTCAACAATGATCCTCTCTCTATACTACCCTCTCAACAATGATCCTCTCTCTATACTACCCTCTCAACAATGATCCTCTCTCTATACTACCCTCTCCATAATGATCCTCTCTCTCTATACTACCCTCTCCATAATTATTCTCTCTATACTACCCTCTCAACAATGATCCTCTCTCTATACTACCCTCTCAACAATGAACCTCTCTCTATACTACCCTCTCAACAATGATCCTCTCTCTATACTACCCTCTCAACAATGATCCTCTCTCTGTACTACCCTCTCAACAATGATCCTCTCTATACTACCCTCTCAACAATGATCCTCTCTCTATACTACCCTCTCAACAATGATCCTCTCTCTATACTACCCTCTCAACAATGATCCTCTCTCTATACTACCCTCTCAACAATGATCCTCTCTCTATACTACCCTCTCAACAATGATCCTCTCTCTATACTACCCTCTCAACAATGATCCTCTCTCTATACTACCCTCTCAACAATGATCCTCTCTCTATACTACCCTCTCAACAATGATCCTCTCTCTATACTACCCTCTCAACAATGATCCTCTCTCTATACTACCCTCTCAACAATGATCCTCTCTCTATACTACCCTCTCAACAATGATCCTCTCTCTATACTACCCTCTCAACAATGATCCTCTCTCTAACTACCCTCTCAACAATGATCCTCTCTCTATACTACCCTCTCAACAATGATCCTCTCTCTATACTACCCTCTCAACAATGATCCTCTCTCTATACTACCCTCTCAACAATGATCCTCTCTCTATACTACCCTCTCAACAATGATCCTCTCTCTATACTACCCTCTCAACAATGATCCTCTCTCTATACTACCCTCTCAACAATGATCCTCTCTATACTACCCTCTCAACAATGATCCTCTCTCTATACTACCCTCTCAACAATGATCCTCTCTACTACCCTCTCAACCTCCATATCTCTCCCTCTCAACAATGATCCTCTCTCTACTACCCCCTCTCAACAATGATCCTCTCTCTATACTACCCTCTCAACAATGATCCTCTCTCTACTACCCTCTCAACCCTCTCTCTATACTACCCTCTCAACAATGATACCCCTCTCAACAATGATCCTCTCTCTATACTACCCTCTCAACAATGATCCTCTCTCTATACTACCCTCTCAACAATGATCCTCTCTCTATACTACCCTCTCAACAATGATCCTCTCTCTATACTACCCTCTCAACAATGATCCTCTCTCTATACTACCCTCTCAACAATGATCCTCTCTCTATACTACCCTCTCAACAATGATCCTCTCTCTATACTACCCTCTCAACAATGATCCTCTCTCTATACTACCCTCTCAATGATCCTCTCTCTATACTACCCTCTCAACAATGATCCTCTCTCTATACTACCCTCTCAACAATGATCCTCTCTCTATACTACCCTCTCAACAATGATCCTCTCTCTATACTACCCTCTCAACAATGATCCTCTCTCTATACTACCCTCTCAACAATGATCCTCTCTCTATACTACCCTCTCAACAATGATCCTCTCTCTATACTACCCTCTCAACAATGATCTCTCTATACTACCCTCTCAACAATGATCCTCTCTCTATAATACCCTCTCAACAATGATCCTCTCTCTATACTACCCTCTCAACAATGATCCTCTCTCTATACTACCCTCTCAACAATGATCCTATCTCTATACACCCTCTCAACAATGATCCTCTCTCTATACTACCCTCTCCATAATGATCCTCTCTCTATACTACCCTCTCCATAATGATTCTCTCTATACTACCCTCTCAACAATGATCCTCTCTCTATACTACCCTCTCAACAATGAACCTCTCTCTATACTACCCTCTCAACAATGATCCTCTCTCTATACTACCCTCTCAACAATGATCCTCTCTCTATACTACCCTCTCAACAATGATCCTCTCTCTATAATACCCTCTCAACAATGATCCTCTCTCTATACTACCCTCTCAACAATGATCCTCTCTCTATACTACCCTCTCAACAATGATCCTCTCTCTATACTACCCTCTCAACAATGATCCTCTCTCTATACTCTCAACAATGATCCTCTCTCTATACTACCCTCTCAACAATGATCCTCTCTCTATACACCCTCTCAACAATGATCCTCTCTCTATACTACCCTCTCAACAATGATCCTCTCTCTATACTACCCTCTCAACAATGATCCTCTCTCTATACTACCCTCTCAACAATGATCCTCTCTCTATACTACCCTCTCAACAATGATCCTCTCTCTATACTACCCTCTCAACAATGATCCTCTCTCTATACTACCCTCTCAACAATGATCCTCTCTCTATACTACCCTCTCAACAATGATCCTCTCTCTATAACACCCTCTCAACAATGATCCTCTCTCTATACTACCCTCTCAACAATGATCCTCTCTCTATAACACCCTCTCAACAATGATCCTCTCTCTATACTACCCTCTCAACAATGATCCTCTCTCTATACTACCCTCTCAACAATGATCCTCTCTATACTACCCTCTCAACAATGATCCTCTCTCTATACTACCCTCTCAACAATGATCCTCTCTCTATATACTACCCTCTCCAATGAATTATTCTCTCTATACTACCCTCTCAACAATGATCCTCTCTCTATACTACCCTCTCAACAATGATCCTCCTCTATACTACCCTCTCAACAATGATCCTCTCTCTATACTACCCTCTCAACAATGATCCTCTCTATACTACCCTCTCAACAATGATCCTCTCTCTATACTACCCTCTCAACAATGATCCTCTCTCTATACTACCCTCTCAACAATGATCCTCTCTCTATACTACCCTCTCAACAATGATCCTCTCTCTATACTACCCTCTCAACAATGATCATCTCTCTATACTACCCTCTCAACAATGATCCTCTCTCTATACTACCCTCTCAACAATGATCCTCTCTCTATACTACCCTCTCAACAATGATCCTCTCTCTATACTACCCTCTCAACAATGATCCTCTCTCTATACTACCCTCTCAACAATGATCCTCTCTCTATACTACCCTCTCAACAATGATCCTCTCTCTATACTACCCTCTCAACAATGATCCTCTCTCTATACTACCCTCTCAACAATGATCCTCTCTCTATACTACCCTCTCAACAATGATCCTCTCTCTATACTACCCTCTCAACAATGATCCTCTCTCTATACTACCCTCTCAACAATGATCCTCTCTCTATAACTACCCTCTCAACAATGATCCTCTCTCTATACCCCTCTCAACAATGATCCTCTCTCTATACTACCCTCTCAACAATGATCCTCTCTCTATACTACCCTCTCAACAATGATCCTCTCTCTATACTACCCTCTCAACAATGATCCTCTCTCTATACTACCCTCTCAACAATGATCCTCTCTCTATACTACCCTCTCAACAATGATCCTCTCTCTATACTACCCTCTCAACAATGATCCTCTCTCTATAACACCCTCTCAACAATGAGCCTCTCTCTATACTACCCTCTCAACAATGATCCTCTCTCTATAATACCCTCTCAACAATGATCCTCTCTCTATACTACCCTCTCAACAATGATCCTCTCTCTATACTACCCTCTCAACAATGATCCTATCTCTATACTACCCTCTCAACAATGATCCTCTCTCTATACTACCCTCTCCATAATGATCCTCTCTCTCTCTATACTACCCTCTCCATAATTATTCTCTCTATACTACCCTCTCAACAATGATCCTCTCTCTATACTACCCTCTCAACAATGAACCTCTCTCTATACTACCCTCTCAACAATGATCCTCTCTCTATACTACCCTCTCAACAATGATCCTCTCTCTATACTACCCTCTCAACAATGATCCTCTCTCTATACTACCCTCTCAACAATGATCCTCTCTCTATACTACCCTCTCAACAATGATCCTCTCTCTATACTACCCTCTCAACAATGATCCTCTCTCTATACTACCCTCTCAACAATGATCCTCTCTCTATACTACCCTCTCAACAATGATCAATAATACCCTCTCAACAATGATCCTCTCTCTATACTACCCTCTCAACAATGATCCTCTCTCTATACTACCCTCTCAACAATGATCCTCTCTCTATACTACCCTCTCAACAATGATCCTCTCTCTATACTACCCTCTCAACAATGATCCTCTCTCTATACTACCCTCTCAATAATGATCCTCTCTCTATACTACCCCTCTCAACAATGATCTCTCTATACACCCTCTCAACAATGATCCTCTCTCTATACTACCCTCTCAACAATGATCCTCTCTCTATACTACCCTCTCAACAATGATCCTCTCTCTATACTACCCTCTCAACAATGATCCTCTCTATAATACCCTCTCAACAATGATCCTCTCTCTATACTACCCTCTCAACAATGATCCTCTCTCTATACTACCCTCTCAACAATGATCCTCTCTCTATACTACCCTCTCAACAATGATCCTCTCTCTATACTACCCTCTCAACAATGATCCTCTCTCTATACTACCCTCTCAACAATGATCCTCTCTATACTACCCTCTCAACAATGATCCTCTCTCTATACTACCCTCTCAACAATGATCCTCTCTCTCTGTACTACCCTCTCAACAATGATCCTCTCTCTATAATACCCTCTCAACAATGATCCTCTCTCTATACTACCCTCTCAACAATGATCCTCTCTCTATACTACCCTCTCAACAATGATCCTCTCTCTATACTACCCTCTCAACAATGATCCTCTCTCTATACACCCTCTCAACAATGATCCTCTCTCTATACTACCCTCTCAACAATGATCCTCTCTCTATACTACCCTCTCAACAATGATCCTCTCTCTATACTACCCTCTCAACAATGATCCTCTCTCTATACTACCCTCTCAACAATGATCCTCTCTCTATACTACCCTCTCAACAATGATCCTCTCTCTATACTACCCTCTCAACAATGATCCTCTCTATACTACCCTCTCAACAATGATCCTCTCTCTATACTACCCTCTCAACAATGATCCTCTCTCTATACTACCCTCTCAACAATGATCCTCTCTCTATACTACCCTCTCAACAATGATCCTCTCTCTATACTACCCTCTCAACAATGATCCTCTCTCTATACTACCCTCTCAACAATGATCCTCTCTCTATACTACCCTCTCAACAATGATCCTCTCTCTATACTATCCCTACCCTCTCAACAATGATCCTCTCTCTATACTACCCTCTCAACAATGATCCTCTCTCTATACTACCCTCTCAACAATGATCCTCTCTCTATACTACCCTCTCAACAATGATCCTCTCTCTATACTACCCTCTCAACAATGATCCTCTCTCTATACTACCCTCTCAACAATGATCCTCTATACTACCCTCTCAACAATGATCCTCTCTCTATACTACCCTCTCAACAATGATCCTCTCTCTATACTACCCTCTCAACAATGATCCTATACTACCCTCTCAACAATGATCCTCTCTCTATACTACCCTCTCAACAATGATCCTCTCTCTATACTACCCTCTCAACAATGATGATACTACCCTCTCAACAATGATCCTCTCTCTATACTACCCTCTCAACAATGATCCTCTCTCTATACTACCCTCTCAACAATGATCCTCTATACTACCCTCTCAACAATGATCCTCTATACTACCCTCTCAACAATGATCCTCTCTCTATACTACCCTCTCAACAATGATCCTCTCTCTATACTACCCTCTCAACAATGATCCTCTCTCTATACTACCCTCTCAACAATGATCCTCTCTCTATACTACCCTCTCAACAATGATCCTCTCTCTATACTACCCTCTCAACAATGATCCTCTCTCTATAATACCCTCTCAACAATGATCCTCTCTCTATACTACCCTCTCAACAATGATCCTCTCTCTATAACTCAATGATCCTCTCTCTATACTACCCTCTCAACAATGATCCTCTCTCTATAATACCCTCTCAACAATGATCCTCTCTCTATACTACCCTCTCAACAATGATCCTCTCTCTCTATACTACCCTCTCAACAATGATCCTCTCTCTATACTACCCTCTCAACAATGATCCTCTCTATACTACCCTCTCAACAATGATCCTCTCTCTATAACCCCTCTCAACAATGATCCTCTCTCTATACTACCCTCTCAACAATGATCCTCTCTCTATACTACCCTCTCAACAATGATCCTCTCTCTATACTACCCTCTCAACAATGATCCTCTCTCTATACTACCCTCTCAACAATGATCTACCCTCTCAACAATGATCCTCTCTATACTACCCTCTCAACAATGATCCTCTCTCTATACTACCCTCTCAACAATGATCCTCTCTCTATACTACCCTCTCAACAATGATCCTCTCTCTATACTACCCTCTCAACAATGATCCTCTCTCTATACTACCCTCTCAACAATGATCCTCTCTCTATACTACCCTCTCAACAATGATCCTCTCTCTATACTACCCTCTCAACAATGATCCTCTCTCTATACTACCCTCTCCAACAATGATTCTCTCTATACTACCCTCTCAACAATGATCCTCTACCCTCTCAACAATGATCCTCTCTCTATACTACCCTCTCAACAATGATCCTCTCTATACTACCCTCTCAACAATGATCCTCTCTCTATACTACCCTCTCAACAATGATCCTCTCTCTATACTACCCTCTCAACAATGATCCTCTCTATACTACCCTCTCAACAATGATCCTCTCTCTATACTACCCTCTCAACAATGATCCTCTCTCTATACTACCCTCTCAACAATGATCCTCTCTCTATACTACCCTCTCAACAATGATCCTCTCTCTATACTACCCTCTCAACAATGATCCTCTCTATAACACCCTCTCAACAATGATCCTCTCTCTATACTACCCTCTCAACAATGATCCTCTCTCTATACACCCTCTCAACAATGATCCTCTCTCTATACTACCCTCTCAACAATGATCCTCTCTCTATACTACCCTCTCAACAATGATCCTCTCTATACTACCCTCTCAACAATGATCCTCTCTCTATACTACCCTCTCAACAATGATCCTCTCTCTATACTACCCTCTCAACAATGATCCTCTCTCTATACTACCCTCTCAACAATGATCCTCTCTCTATACTACCCTCTCAACAATGATCCTCTCTATACTACCCTCTCAACAATGATCCTCTCTCTATACTACCCTCTCAACAATGATCCTCTCTCTATACTACCCTCTCAACAATGATCCTCTCTCTATACTACCCTCTCAACAATGATCCTCTCTATACTACCCTCTCAACAATGATCCTCTCTCTATACTACCCTCTCAACAATGATCCTCTCTCTATACTACCCTCTCAAAATGATCCTCTCTCTATACTACCCTCTCAAATGATTCTCTCTAATGAACAATGATCCTCTCTCTATACTACCCTCTCAACAATGATCCTCTCTCTATACTACCCTCTCAACAATGATCCTCTCTCTATACTACCCTCTCAACAATGATCCTCTCTCTATACTACCCTCTCAACAATGATCCTCTCTATAACTACCCTCTCAACAATGATCCTCTCTCTATACTACCCTCTCAACAATGATCCTCTCTCTATAACACCCTCTCAACAATGATCCTCTCTATACTACCCTCTCAACAATGATCCTCTCTCTATACTACCCTCTCAACAATGATCCTCTCTATACTACCCTCTCAACAATGATCCTCTCTCTATAACTACCCTCTCAACAATGATCCTCTCTCTATACTACCCTCTCAACAATGATCCTCTCTCTATACTACCCTCTCAACAATGATCCTCTCTCTATACTACCCTCTCAACAATGATCCTCTCTCTATACTACCCTCTCAACAATGATCCTCTCTCTATACTACCCTCTCAACAATGATCCTCTCTCTATACTACCCTCTCAACAATGATCCTCTCTCTATACTACCCTCTCAACAATGATCCTCTCTCTATACTACCCTCTCAACAATGATCCTCTCTCTATACTACCCTCTCAACAATGATCCTCTCTCTATACTACCCTCTCAACAATGATCCTCTCTCTATACTACCCTCTCAACAATGATCCTCTCTCTATACTACCCTCTCAACAATGATCCTCTCTCTATACTACCCTCTCAACAATGATCCTCTCTCTATACTACCTCTCAACAATGATCCTCTCTATACTACCCTCTCAACAATGATCCTCTCTCTATACTACCCTCTCAACAATGATCTCTCTATACTACCCTCTCAACAATGATCCTCTCTCTATACTACCCTCTCAACAATGATCCTCTCTCTATACTACCCTCTCAACAATGATCCTCTCTCTATACTACCCTCTCAACAATGATCCTCTCTCTATACTACCCTCTCAACAATGATCCTCTCTCTATACTACCCTCTCAACAATGATCCTCTCTCTATACTACCCTCTCAACAATGATCCTCTCTCTATACTACCCTCTCAACAATGATCCTCTCTCTATACTACCCTCTCAACAATGATCCTCTCTCTATACTACCCTCTCAACAATGATCCTCTCTCTATACTACCCTCTCAACAATGATCCTCTCTCTATACTACCCTCTCAACAATGATCCTCTCTCTATACTACCCTCTCAACAATGATCCTCTCTCTATACTACCCTCTCAACAATGATCCTCTCTCTATACTACCCTCTCAACAATGATCCTCTCTCTCTATACTACCCTCTCAACAATGATCCTCTCTCTATACTACCCTCTCAACAATGATCCTCTCTCTATACTACCCTCTCAACAATGATCCTCTCTCTATACTACCCTCTCAACAATGATCCTCTCTCTATACTACCCTCTCAACAATGATCCTCTCTCTATACTACCCTCTCAACAATGATCCTCTCTCTATACTACCCTCTCAACAATGATCCTCTCTCTATACTACCCTCTCAACAATGATCCTCTCTATACTACCCTCTCAACAATGATCCTCTCTCTATACTACCCTCTCAACAATGATCCTCTCTCTATAACTACCCTCTCAACAATGATCCTCTCTCTATACTACCCTCTCAACAATGATCCTCTCTCTATACTACCCTCTCAACAATGATCCTCTCTCTATACTACCCTCTCAACAATGATCCTCTCTATACTACCCTCTCAACAATGATCCTCTCTCTATAATACCCTCTCAACAATGATCCTCTCTCTATACTACCCTCTCAACAATGATCCTCTCTCTATACCTCTCAACAATGATCCTCTCTCTATACTACCCTCTCAACAATGATCCTCTCTCTATAACTACCCTCTCAACAATGATCCTCTCTCTATACTACCCTCTCAACAATGATCCTCTCTCTATACTACCCTCTCAACAATGATCCTCTCTCTATACTACCCTCTCAACAATGATCCTCTCTCTATAACACCCTCTCAACAATGAGCCTCTCTCTATACTACCCTCTCAACAATGATCCTCTCTCTATAATACCCTCTCAACAATGATCCTCTCTCTATACTACCCTCTCAACAATGATCCTCTCTCTATACTACCCTCTCAACAATGATCCTATCTCTATACTACCCTCTCAACAATGATCCTCTCTCTATACTACCCTCTCAACAATGATCCTCTCTCTCTATACTACCCTCTCAACAATGATCCTCTCTCTATACTACCCTCTCAACAATGATCCTCTCTCTATACTACCCTCTCAACAATGATCCTCTCTCTATACTACCCTCTCAACAATGATCCTCTCTCTATACTACCCTCTCAACAATGATCCTCTCTCTATACTACCCTCTCAACAATGATCCTCTCTCTATACTACCCTCTCAACAATGATCCTCTCTCTATACTACCTCTCAACAATGATCCTCTCTCTATACTACCCTCTCAACAATGATCCTCTCTCTATACTACCCTCTCAACAATGATCCTCTCTCTATACTACCCTCTCAACAATGATCCTCTCTCTATACTACCCTCTCAACAATGATCCTCTCTCTATACTACCCTCTCAACAATGATCCTCTCTCTCTATACTACCCTCTCAACAATGATCCTCTCTCTATACTACCCTCTCAACAATGATCCTCTCTCTATACTACCCTCTCAACAATGATCCTCTCTCTATACTACCCTCTCAATCCTCTCTATACTACCCTCTCAACAATGATCCTCTCTCTATACTACCCTCTCAACAATGATCCTCTCTCTATACTACCCTCTCAACAATGATCCTCTCTCTATACTACCCTCTCAACAATGATCCTCTCTCTATACTACTACCTCTCAACAATGATCCTCTCTCTATACTACCCTCTCAACAATGATCCTCTCTCTATACTACCCTCTCAACAATGATCCTCTCTCTATACTACCCTCTCAACAATGATCCTCTCTATACTACCCTCTCAACAATGATCCTCTCTCTCTACCCTCTCAACAATGATCCTCTCTATACTACCCTCTCAACAATGATCCTCTCTCTATACTACCCTCTCAACAATGATCCTCTCTCTATACTACCCTCTCAACAATGATCCTCTCTCTATACTACCCTCTCAACAATGATCCTCTCTATACTACCCTCTCAACAATGATCATCTCTCTATACTACCCTCTCAACAATTATCCTCTCTCTATACTACCCTCTCAACAATGATCCTCTCTCTATACTACCCTCTCAACAATGATCCTCTCTCTATAATACCCTCTCAACAATGATCCTCTCTCTATACTACCCTCTCAACAATGATCCTCTCTCTATACTACCCTCTCAACAATGATCCTCTCTCTATACTACCCTCTCAACAATGATCCTCTCTCTATACTACCCTCTCAACAATGATCCTCTCTCTATACTACCCTCTCCATAATGATCCTCTCTCTCTCTATACTACCCTCTCCATAATTATTCTCTCTATACTACCCTCTCAACAATGATCCTCTCTATATACCCTCTCAACAATGATCCCTCTCATAATGACCCTCTCAACAATGATCCTCTCTCTATACTACCCTCTCAACAATGATCCTCTCTCTATACTACCCTCTCAACAATGATCCTCTCTCTATAATACCCTCTCAACAATGATCCTCTCTCTCTTTACTACCCTACTACCCTCTCAACAATGATCCTCTCTCTATACTACCCTCTCAACAATGATCCTCTCTCTATACTACCCTCTCAACAATGATCCTCTCTCTATAATACCCTCTCAACAATGATCCTCTCTCTATACTACCCTCTCAACA